>NC_142102.1:7990419-8155394 GCF_054644295.1 Miniopterus natalensis
TCCCCATGGTCGTGAACCCATGTGATCCTACACCATTCTGAATATGGATGTGCCCTTCTAATGCAACCATTCTGAGAAAACCGACACTCAACATGGACCCATGAGTGTGGAATATCCTGAACATAAAGGTCCAGGGAATATACACTCTTGATCATGGAATCCTTGGGCGTAATCAATGATAAACAGCAACTCAAGAAGTGTGGACACTTCTGATCAGGGGCTGCACTAAGAATCGACTTGTCTAATTGGAGATACTTTCCATATGCACCTACTTGCTTATGCCACGAATGTGTACCAGCCTGCGCATGAACCCTACCGACTGGGACATACTACTATTTCAATCTCACTTGAATATCGCGCCACTTGAGAATATACCCTCTTCTTCATGCTTAGTGCCTGAACGTGTAAAATTATGCGCATGGACACGTTTGAATAATGACCCACACTAAGAGTGAAACACTCCTGACAATAAACACCCTATCCATGGCCTCTATTGTGTGGATAACTTGAGGATTAAATCATGAACATGAATCTCCTCAACATGGAATCATTGACCACAATGACATCTAAGCATGAATCTTCGAAGAAGAGTGGACATTTCTGTTCATGGAATTCTGTAAGTATGAATTTCCCTGATTGTTGTTTACCTAGAGAGTGTTCTGTTGTGATTTTATGGAACCCCTTTCCTTGTACCTTCCTGAACATGAATCCTCTAATTGTCTCTTCCCTTAATCATGGCTTGCTTTGATTGTAACCTCCCCTTAACACAGCCCCACTTGAGCATGTATCCTCTTGATTGTGTTTGATATAATAACTCATACTTTCTTGAGTGCTGATTCTGCTGAGCATGTAGCCTTTTGAATGTGAACGACTCTGAGAATGACACGCTTCAGAAAATGTGTCCACAAGGACATGGAATTTTTTCCTGTGGGACATCCTGAGCTTAAAGAATCTGAGAAAGGACCCTTCTGAACATGGAATCACGCACTGAAGTCATTTCTAAGCATATCCATAGAATTGTTGACGTAAATACATGGAATTCTGTCATTTCCTTGATCTTAGTTCATCCTGGGGCTGTACCATTGTGAATTTGTGTAACAACATCCGAGTACCTTCCTGAGCATGGACGCTCTTAATTGTCCATCCCCCTAATCATGTATTCTGTGAATCTAAACTACCGTGATCTTAGCCCCTCTTGATCATGTATAACACTGATCATGTATGACAACTGAAAATGTTCTTCTCGGCCCCTGAGCAGCAACCTGGCTGACTCTGTTACTTCAGACCGTAGACCCTACCTCATGAGCATGAAGTCATGGGATCCTACACCTTTCTGAATATGAATATCCTCTGATAATGGAGCCATTTTGAGAAACACCAACACTCTGCATGGTCCAATGAGTGTGGAATATCCTGAACATAAACGTTCAAGGAATATACACTCTTGATCATGGAATCCTTGTGTGTAGCCAGCGATACACAGAAACTCAATAAGCATGGACTCTTCTGGTGATGGACTGCCCTAAGAATCTACTTCCGAAATTAGAGCCAATTTCCAAGTATCTACTTGGTAGTTTATCGCCTGTATGTGTACCAGCCTGAGCATCAAAACCCTCCGTATGGAGCCTACTGACCGTGACATACTTCGATTTGAATCTCCCTTGAATATCGCGTCACTTGAGCATATAGCCTTTTCTTGATATTTAATACCTAAACATGTAAATTCTGTGCATGAAATCGTTTCATTAAGGACACACACTGCGAATAAAACGCTTAGGAGAACAAACAGCTTACCCATGGCCACTCTAGTGTGCATAACTTGAGGATGAACACCGGGGACATGGATCCCCTGAACGTGGAATGAATGACCACAATTACATGTATGCATGAATGTAAGAAGAGTGGACATTTTTCATTTGGAATTCTGTAAGTCTTAATTTCCTTGATCCTAGTTTAACTTGGAAATGTTATTTTGTGGTTTTGTGTAATCCCTTTTCCTGTACCTTCGTTTGCATGAAAAGCCTAATTGTATATTCCCCTGATCCTGACCTTCTTTGATTGTAGCCTCCCCTTAATGTAGCCCACTTGAGCATGTATCTTGTAGATTATGTGTAATTTAATAACTCATACTTTCCTGAGCATGCATTCTGTTGACGATGGAGCCTTTTGAATTTGAACGACTCTGAGAATGACACGCTTCAGAAAATGTATCCCCAAGACCACGGGGTATCTTCCTGTGTGACATCTTGAGCTTCATCACTCTGAGAATGGACCCTTCGAAATATGGAATCAGTGAGCCCCGTCATTTCTAAGCATATCCCTAGGAATCCTTGACCTGTACATCCATGGAATGCTGCAATAATTTCCTTGATCCTCGTTCACCCTGAGAATATACCTGTGTGATTTTGAGTAACAACATACAAGTACCTTCCTGAGTATGGAGGCTTTGAAGGTCGACGCCTCTATTCATGTATTCTGTGAATTTAAGCTACCGTGATCTTAAGCCCCTCTTGATCATGTATACCACCGACTGTGTATAAGACCAGAATATATAGTTTTCTAAGCATGGAAGGCCTGATCAGAGAGCTGGCTATGTACCTTCAGACCATAGAGCCTTCCTCACGGGCATGAACCCATGTGATTTTACAACATTTTGAGTATGCATGTCCTCTTATAATGGAAGCATTTTGAGAAATACCGACACTCAGCATCGACCCCTGAGTGTTGAATATCCTGAACAGAAAGGTCCGGGGATTATATACTCTTGATCATGGAACCCTTGGACGTGATCAGTGATAAACAGCAACTCAAGAAGTGTGGACACTTCTGATCATGGGCAGCACCGAGAGTCAACTTCCTTCCTTAGAGCCACTTTGCAGTATGTGCCTACTTGTTTATGCCCTGAATGTGTACCAGCCTGAGCATCAAAACCCTCAGCATGAAGCCTACTGACCGTGACATACTGCTTTTTTAATCTCACTTGAATGTCACTCCACTTGACAATACACCCACTTCTTGATGTTTAATGCCTGAACATGTAAAATTATGTGCATGGAAACATTTGAATAATGACCCACACTAAGAATAAAACACTCGTGAGAATAAATACCCTGTCTTTGGCCCCACTTGGGTGGATAGCTTGAGGATCCACACTGTGAACATGGATTGCCTGAACGTGGAATCAATTTCCGCAAGCACATCTAACCATGAATCTAAGAAGAGTGGAGACTGCCGCTCATAGAATACCGTGAGTACTAAATTCCTTGATTGTTTTTTGCCCAGAGAATGTTCTGTTGTGATTTTGTCTGAACCCTGTACATGTAAGTACTCGAACATGGAATCACTAATTGTAGCCAATTGTTCTCCTGCCTTGCTTTGATGTTAATCTCCCTTCTAGTTAGTTCCCTTTGAGCATGTACCGTCTTGATTATATGTTCAATCTGAACATGTACATTGCTGAGCATGGATTCTGCTGTGCATGGAACCATTCGCATATGGACCCCTCTAAGGGTAATGCACTTTGGATAATGAAACGCCCTAACCATGCTCATGTGGAACATCCTGAGCTTCAACAACCTGAGCATGGACCCTCCTGAACATGGAATCAATGAGCACGGAAACATCTAAGCATGTACCAAGATCCAGAAGTGTCCACACTTCTTGAGTTGCTGTTCATGGGATTCTGTAAGTATTCATTTCTTTGGCCCTTGTTTCCTCTGAGGATGTTGTTTTCTGACTTTTGTGTAACCGTGTACATGTACCTTCTTGAGCATGAAACCCCTAATTGTAGACTCTCCTGATCACGGCTTGCTTTGATATTCATCTCCCCTTAACATAGCCCCACTTGAGTATGTATCCTCTACATTATGTGTAATATAATAACCCATGCTTTCCTGAGCGTGGAGTCTACTGACCTCGGAGCCTTTTTAATTGGAATGGCTCCGAGAATGACACACTTCAGAAAATTTATCCCCTAGGCCATGGAATGTCTTCCAGTGGGACATCTTGAGCTTAAACAATCTGAGAATGGCCCCTTCTGTACATGGAATCAATGTCATTTCTAAGCACACACCTAGGAATCCTTGATGTGTACATCATGGAATGCTGCAATCATTTCCTTGATCCTAGTTCATCCTGAGAATATACCTGTGTGATTTTGTGTAACAACAAACAAGTACCTTCCTGAGCACGGAGGCTCTAACATGCGACCCATCTAAACATGTATTCTGTGAATTTAAACTACCGTGATCTTAGTCCCTCTGGATTCTGTATACCACTGATTGTGTTTAAGAACAGGATATGTGGTTTTCTGAGCATGGAAGGCCTGAGCAGACAGCTGGCTATGTACCTTCAGACCATAGACCCGTCCCCATGGTCATGAACCCATGTGATCCTACACCATTCTGAATATGGATGTGCCCTTCTAATGCAACCATTCTGAGAAAACCGACACTCAACATGGACCCATGAGTGTGGAATATCCTGAACATAAAGGTCCAGGGAATATACACTCTTGATCATGGAATCCTTGGGCGTAATCAATGATAAACAGCAACTCAAGAAGTGTGGACACTTCTGATCAGGGGCTGCACTAAGAATCGACTTGTCTAATTGGAGATACTTTCCATATGCACCTACTTGCTTATGCCACGAATGTGTACCAGCCTGCGCATGAACCCTACCGACTGGGACATACTACTATTTCAATCTCACTTGAATATCGCGCCACTTGAGAATATACCCTCTTCTTCATGCTTAGTGCCTGAACGTGTAAAATTATGCGCATGGACACGTTTGAATAATGACCCACACTAAGAGTGAAACACTCCTGACAATAAACACCCTATCCATGGCCTCTAT
This sequence comes from Miniopterus natalensis, assembly GCF_054644295.1. Taxonomy (NCBI): domain Eukaryota; kingdom Metazoa; phylum Chordata; class Mammalia; order Chiroptera; family Miniopteridae; genus Miniopterus; species Miniopterus natalensis. The sequence continues at coordinate 7,995,280 of NC_142102.1, forward strand.
TGTGTGGATAACTTGAGGATTAAATCATGAACATGAATCTCCTCAACATGGAATCGTTGACCACAATGACATCTAAGCATGAATCTTCGAAGAAGAGTGGACATTTCTGTTCATGGAATTCTGTAAGTATGAATTTCCCTGATTGTTGTTTACCTAGAGAGTGTTCTGTTGTGATTTTATGGAACCCCTTTCCTTGTACCTTCCTGAACATGAATCCTCTAATTGTCTCTTCCCTTAATCATGGCTTGCTTTGATTGTAACCTCCCCTTAACACAGCCCCACTTGAGCATGTATCCTCTTGATTGTGTTTGATATAATAACTCATACTTTCTTGAGTGCTGATTCTGCTGAGCATGTAGCCTTTTGAATGTGAACGACTCTGAGAATGACACGCTTCAGAAAATGTGTCCACAAGGACATGGAATTTTTTCCTGTGGGACATCCTGAGCTTAAAGAATCTGAGAAAGGACCCTTCTGAACATGGAATCACGCACTGAAGTCATTTCTAAGCATATCCATAGAATTGTTGACGTAAATACATGGAATTCTGTCATTTCCTTGATCTTAGTTCATCCTGGGGCTGTACCATTGTGAATTTGTGTAACAACATCCGAGTACCTTCCTGAGCATGGGCGCTCTTAATTGTCCATCCCCCTAATCATGTATTCTGTGAATCTAAACTACCGTGATCTTAGCCCCTCTTGATCATGTATAACACTGATCATGTATGACAACTGAAAATGTTCTTCTCGGCCACTGAGCAGCAACCTGGCTGACTCTGTTACTTCAGACCGTAGACCCTACCTCATGAGCATGAAATCATGGGATCCTACACTTTTCTAAATATGAATATCCTCTGATAATGGAGCCATTTTGAGAAACACCAACATTCTGCATGGACCAATGAGTGTGGAATATCCTGAACATAAAGGTCCAGGGAATATACACTCTTGATCATCGAATCTTTGGGCGTAATCAATGATAAACAGCAACTCAAGAAGTGTGGACACTTCTGATCAGGGGCTGCACTAAGAATCGACTTGTCTAATTGGAGATACTTTCCATATGTACCTACTTGCTTATGCCACGAATGTGTACCAGCCTGCGCATGAACCCTACCGACTGGGACATACTACTATTTAAATCTCACTTGAATATCGCGCCACTTGAGAATATACCCTCTTCTTGATGTTTAGTGCCTGAACATGTAAAATTATGTGCATGGACACGTTTGAATAATGACCCACACTAAGAGTGAAACACTCCTTACAATAAACACCCTATCCATCGCCTCTATTGTGTGGATAACTTGTGGATTAACATCACGAACATGAATCTCCTCAACATGGAATCAATGACCACAATGACATGTAAGTATGAATCTTCGACGAAGAGTGGACATGGAATCAATAAGCCCCGTCATTTCTAAGCACACACCTAGGAATCCTTGATGTGTACATCATGGAATGCTGCAATCATTTCCTTCATCCTAGTTCATCCTGAGAATATAGCTGTGTGATTTTGTGTAACAACAAACAAGTACCTTCCTGAGCACGGAGGATCTAACATGGGACCCATCTAAACATGTATTCTGTGAATTTAAACTACCGTGCTCTTAGTCCCTCTGGATTCTGTATACCACTGATTGTGTTTAAGAACAGAATATGTGGTTTTCTGAGCATGAAAGGCCTGAGCAGACAGCTGGCTATGTACCTTCAGACCATAGACCCGTCCCCATGGTCGTGAACCCATGTGATCCTACACCATTCTGAATATGGATGTGCCCTTCTAATGCAACCATTCTGAGAAAACCGACACTCAACATGGACCCATGAGTGTGGAATATCCTGAACATAAATGTTCAAGGAATATACAGCCTTGATCATGGAATCCTGGTGTATTGTCAATGATACAGAACAACTCAATAAGCATGGACGCTTCTGATGATCGACTGCCCTGATAATTAACTTTCCTAGTCGGACCCATTTTCCACCTTGAACCTACCAGGTAGTTTATCCCCTGTATGTGTACCAGCATGAGCATCAAAACCCTCATTATGGAGCCTACTGAGCATGACATACTTTGATTTTAATCTCCCTTAAATATCGTGCCACTTGAGCATAATCTCTTTTCTTGATGTTTAATACCTTTACATGTAAAATCTGTGTATTGAAAAATGTGAGTAAGGACCCACACTGAGAATAAAACACTCGTGAGAACAAACAGCTTGGCCACAGCTTTTCTTGTGTGGATAACTTAAGGAGAAACACCATTAACATGGATCCTCTGAATATGGAATGAATGACTGCTATTACATTTAAGCATGAATGTAAGAAGTGTAAACACTTTTGTTCATGGAATTCTGTATGTATTAATTTCTGTGATCCTAGTTTACCTTGAGAATATTTTGTGATTTTGTGTAACTCCTTTTACTGTCGCTTCCTGAGCATGAAAACCCTAATTGTATATTCTCCCGATCCTGACCTGTTTTGATTGTAACCTCTCTTAAACATAACCCCATGTGAGCCTTTATCCTCTAGATTATGTGTAAAATTATAACTCATTAATTCTGCTGACCATATGGAGCCTTTTTCGTTTGGACTAGCCTGAGAATGATACACTTCAGAAAATGTTTCCCCAAGACATTGGCACGTCTTCCTGGGGGACGTCTTGAGCTTAAACTTTCTGAATATGAATTCAATGAGCCCGTCATTTCTAAGCATGTACCTAGGAATCCTTGACCTGTACATCCATGGAATGCTGCAATAATTTACTTCATTCTAGTTCATCCTGGGAAAGTAGCTATGTGATTTTGTGTAATAACATTCGAGGACCTTCCTCAGCATGGATGCTCTAATTGTCCACCCCCATAATCTTTTATTCTTCGTATTTAAGCTACCGTGATCTTCGGCCCTCTTGATCATGTACACCACGAATTGTGTATAAAAACAGAATATATACTTTTAGGAACATGGAAAGTCTGAGCAGACAGCTTGAAATATACCGTCAGACCATAGAACCTGCCTCGAGCATGAACCCATGTGATCGTACACCATTCTGAGTAAGAATGTCCTCTTATAATGGTAACATTCTGAGAAATACTGACAGTCAATTTCGGCTCATGCGTCCAGGAAATATACACACTTCATATTGGATTCCTTGGGTGTAATCAATGATAAACAGCAACTCACTGAGTGTGGACACTTCTGATCATGGGCTGCACTCAGAATCAACTTCTCTAATTGGAGCCACTTTCCGTATGTACCTACTTGTTTATCCCCTGAATGTGTACCAGCCTGAGCATCAAAATCCTCAGCATGAAGCTTACTGACCTACTTCCATTTTAATCTCCCTTGAATATCGTGCCACTTGAGAATATACCCTCTTCTTGATGTTTAATGCCTGAACATGTAAAATTCTTTGCATGGAAACGTTTGAATAATGGCACACACTAAGAATAAAACACTTGTGAGAATTCACACCCTATACATGGCCTCTCTTTGGTGGATGACTTGAGGATCAACACCTTGAACATGGATCCCATGTATATGGAAACAATGACCGTAATTACACCTAAGCATGAATCTAAGAAGTGTGGGCATTGCCGTTCATGGAATACTGTAAGTATTAATTTCCCCATTTGTTGTTTACCTGGAGAATGTTCTGTTGTGATTTTGTCTTAACCCTGTACATGTAAGTCCCCAAACATGGAACCACTAATGGTAGACACTTTTCATTATGGCTTCCTTTGATGTTAATCCGCCTGTTAAATAGCTCCCCTTGAGCAGGTACCGTCTTGATTATGTGTTTAATCTGAACATGTAAATGTCTGAGCATGGATTCTACTGTGCATGGAGCCTTTTGCATATGGACCCCTCTGAGAATGATGCACTTTGGATAATGAAATCCCCTAACCATGGACACGGTTCATGTGGAATATCCTGAGCTTCTACAATCTGAGCATGCACGGTCCTGAACATGGAATCAATGAGCACAATAAACTCTAAGCATGTATCAAAAACCTGGGATATTTCTGTTCATTGAATTCTTTAAGTATTAATTTCTTTGAACCTTGTTTACTTTGAAAATATTCCTTTGTGATTTTTGTGTAACCCTGTAAATGTGCCTTCTTGAGCGTGAAACCCCTAATTGTAGACTCTCCTGATCATGACCTGCTTTGATATTAATATCTCCTTAACATAACCCCACTTGAGTATATCTCCTCTTAATTATGTGTAATATAATAACTCATGCATTCATATGCATGGATTCTGTGGAGCATGGAGCCTTTTGAATTTGGAGCACTCTGAGAATTATATACTTCAGAGAATGCATCCCCAAGATTATGGCCTGTCTTTCTGTGGGAAAATCCTGAGCTTATGCGACCTGAGAATGGACCTTTGTGAACATGGAATCAATCAGCATAGTCATTTCTAAGCATATACCTAAAAAGCTTGACAGGCTTGTCAATGGAATTCTGTATCAATTTCCTTGATTCTAGTTCATCTTGAGAATGTACCTCTGTGATATTGTGTAACAACTGTATATGTGTCTTCCTGAGCATAGGGGTCCTAACTGGGGACTCCCCTAATATATCCTCTGAAGACAAGTTACCATGATCTTAGCCCTTCTTGACCACGTATACCATTGATTATGTATAACACTTGAATATGTACTTTTTTGAGCCTGGGAGGTCTGAGTATATACTTTCAGACCATAGACCCCCTCCTCATTAAACTGAATTCATGTGATCATAAACAATTTTGAGTATGAATGACCTTTATAATGGCAGTCTTCTGAGAAGTAACACTGAGCATGGACCCATGAGTGTGAAACATTCTGAATGTAAAAGCCGAGGGAATATACATTACTGACCATGGAATCCCTGGGCAAAATCAATGCAAAACAGCTACTCAATAAGCTTGAATGCTTATGTTCACAGACTGCACTAAAAATCAACTTTTCTAATCATAGCCACTTTTCAGCAAATACTTGATTGTTTTACAACAGTGCACATACCAGCCTGAGAATCAAAAATGTCACTGTGGAACCTAAATGATCATGACATGCTTCAACTTTAATCTCCCTTGAACATAGTGCGATTTGAGCATATACCCCTTTGGTTATGTTTACTACCTCAACGTGTTCTTTACTGTGTATGAAATCCTTTCTGTAAGGACCCACATTGAGAATACAACACTCCAGGGAATAAACACTCTATCCATGGCATCTCTTGTGTGAATAACTTGAAGATAAACAACATGAACATGGAACCACCAGAACATGGAATTAATGATCCCAGGTACATATCTAAGCATGATTCTAAGAAGTATCGACACTTCAGTTCATGGAATTCTGTATTAATTTTTCTGATTGTTCTTTACTTAGAGAATGATCTGTTTTGCTTTTGTGTAACAGCTGTACATATACTGTCTTGAGTGTGAAACCACTATTTATCGAGCCTCATCATTATGACTTGCTGCATTGTTAACCTATTAGATACAGCCCTTGAGCATGTACCATTTTTATAATATGTTTTATGTTAACATGATATTTCTGAACATGAATTCTGCTGAGCATGGAACCATTTGACTAAGAACCCACTGTGAGAATGATGCACTTTAGGGAATGAAACCTGAAAACCTTGGAATCAGTTTCTGTGGAATATCCTGAGCTTAAACAACCTGTATATGGACCCTCCTGCACATGGAATCAATGAACACAATCACAGCTAAGCATGTGGTGAAGAACTATGCCTATTTCTATTCATGGAATTCTGTAAGTATAAATTTCCTTATACTAGTTCATCCTGAGAATGTTCTCCTGTGATTTCATGTAACCCATGTAGAGGTAAGTTCATTAGCATGGAGCCCCTAATATGGGACCCACCTAATCATGTATTTTCCGAAAATAGCCTCTCTTGAGCAGGTTTTCCATTGATCCATAGAAAACTTCAATATGTACGTTTTTGAACTTGGAGGTCTGAGCAGAGACCTGGTTGACTATATTCCTTCAGACCTTAGATGACGACTACTGAGCATAAACCCACATTATCTTGGACAATTCTAAGTATGAATGTACTATGATAATGGAACCCTCATTCAAATAACAACACCAGAAAGCATCCCCATGTGTGCAACATCGTAACATAAATGTCCAGGGATAGACACTCCTGATCATGAAATCCCTGAGCATAATCACTTCTAAACAGCAACTCAACTTCTTATCAAGGACTGCATGAAGAATCAACTTCCTTAATCATAGCCTATTTTGAGCATGTACCCACTTGATTACGTATATCCCATACACAAGTTCCTGCTTGAGAATGAAATCCCTCAGGGTGGACACTCCTGATCATGACCTGCTTTGATTTTAATCTCCATGAACATAGCCCAACTTGTGCATATACCCCCTTGGATCATATTTCGTATCTGAACATGTAACTTTCTGAGTATGATATTTTTAATGGGAGGACACACTTTGAGAATGGAGCATTCATGAGAAAGGAAACCCCGAGCATGTTCTCTCCTCTGTGGAATAACGTGAGGATACAAAACCTAATCAAGGACCCTCCTGAACCTGGAATCAATGATCGAAGTTACATCTAAGCATGTATCTAAGAAGAATGGACATCTATTCATGGAATCCCGTAAGTACTAATTTCCCTGATCCTAGTTGTTCAGTAGAAAGTTTCTTTGTCTTTTGTATAACCCTTGTAGTTGTGACATCCTGAGCATGAACCCTATAATTGTAGACTCTTGATCCTGGCTTGCTTTGATTTTAGTTACCCCTTTATATAGCTTCCCTGAGCATGTTCCTTCTTCAATATGTGTAATATCTAAACACACGAACATTCCTGAGCATGGATTCTCCTGAGCATGAAGCCTATTGAATACACCCCACTCTGAGAATGATATACTTCACAGAATGAACCCCCACACCCCGACCATAGACTCTCTACATGTGGAACATCTTGGGCTTAAACAACCTGAGCATGGACCTTCCTGAACATGGGATCATAGATTGCAATCACATCTAAGCATATACCTAAGAAGGGTGGACAGTTAGGTTCTTGGAATTCTGTAAGTAGAAATTTCTTGATTCTTGTTCATTTGGAGAATGTTCCCTTGTGATTTTGTGTCACCTGTTCATGAAACCCCTAATTGTAGACTTACTTGAGCATAACCTGCCTTGATTTTAATCTCCCTTAACATAGTCCCACTTGAGCATGTCCCCTTTTGATTATGTGTACTATCTGAACATGTACATTCCTGAGTGGTCTTTCCTGAGAATGGGGAATTTTGTACACATCCACTCATAGACTGCATCCCCCAGACGAGTGAAGCTCTCTGTGTACAAAATCTTGTGCTTTCATGACCTCAGCATGGACCCTCCTGAACATGGAATCAATGAGGACAATGGTTTCTAAGTATATACCTATGACTCTTTGCCATTTTTGTTCATGGAATTCTGTATTTTGTTGAACCTAGTTCATCTTGAGAATGTGCCCTTGTGATGTCTTTTAACCCCTGTACATGTACGTTTTTGAGCATGGACCCACTAATCATGGACCGCCACAACATGTCCTCTCTGATTATACACTTCCATTATTGTAACTGCTCATGGGCATGTATTCCCTTGATGATGTATAAAACCTGAGCATGTACTTTCCTGAGTATGGAAGGCCTGAGCAGAGAGCTGGCTGATTATGTACCTTCAGACCATAGACCCCTTCTTAGAAGCATGAACCCTCATGATCTTGGATTTTCTGAGTACAAATGCACTCTTATAATGTAACCCTTCAGAGAATTAACAACACTGAGCATGGACACACTTTTGTGGATATCCTGAACCTAAAGGCCCAAGGAATATGCACTCTGGATCATGGAAACTGGATGTAATCATTTTTAGACAGCAACTCAATAAGCATGGACACTTCTGATTATAGACTGCCTTAAGATCAACTTCCATAATCAGAGCCACTTTCCTGCATGTACCTACATCCTCTGTATGTGTCCAGCCTGAGCATCAAAACCCTCATGAAGGCACCTACCACCGTGACATACTTCAATTTTAATCTCCCTTCAATATCGCACCACTTGAGCATATACACTTTTCTTGATGTTTAATACCTGAACATGTAAAATCTGTGCATGGAAACTTTTGAGTGCGGACACACACTGAGAATAAAACACTCTAGAGAACAAACAGCTTATCCACAACCTCTCAAGTGTGGATAATTTCAAGATAAAAACCATGAACACGAACCCGCTGAACATGGAATCAATTACTGCAATTATATCTAAGCATGAATCTAAGAAGAGTTGACACTTCTGTTCATGGAATTCTGTAAGTACTAATTTCCCTGATTGTTGTCTACCTACAGAATGTTTTCGTGTGATTTTGTATAACTCCTTTTCATGTACCTTCCTCTGCATGAAACCTCTAATTGTATATTCCCCTAATCATGATCTACCTTGATTGTAAGCTCCCATTAACATTGCTCCACTTAAGCATGTATCCTCTTGATTGCATTTAATATACTAACTCATACTTCCCTGAACGTGGATTCTGCTAAGCATGGAGCCTTTTGAATTTGGATCACTCTGAGAATGATACATTTCTGAAAATGTATCCCCAAGACCACAGAATGTCTTCCTGTGGGATATCCTGAGCTTAATCTGAGAAAAGACCTCTCTGAACATTGAATCACAGATGGCAGTCATTTCTAAGCATATATCTAGGAATTGTTGACATAAGTCCATGGATTTCTGTACTTTCCTTGATCTTAGATCATCCTGGGAATGTACCATTGTGAATTTGTGTAACAACAAAAGAGTACTTTACTGAGCATGGACAATATAATTTTTGATCTCCCACTCATGTATTCTGTGAATTTAAACTACCATGACTTAGCCACTATTGACTGTGTATAACACTGGTCATGTATAATAACTGAAAATGTTCTTCTTGGAGGTTGCTCAGCAAAATGGCTTACTATGTATCTTCAGACCACACACCCTGCCTCATGAGCATGAACTCATGTGATCCTACCCAATTTTGAATATGAATGCCCTCTGATAATGAAACCATTCTGAGAAATATCAACACTCTGCATGGGCCCACCAGTGTGAAATATCCTGAACATAAAAGTTCAAAGAACATACGCTCTTGATCATGGAATCCTTGTGTGTAATCAGTGATACACAGAAACTCAGTCAGCATGACTCTTCTGATCATGGACTGTCCTAAGAATCAACTTCCCTAATTAGAGCCACTTTCCATCATGTACCTACTTGGTAGTTGATCTCCGGCATGTGTACCAGCCTGAGCATCAAAACCCTCAGTATGGAGTTTACTGACCAAGACATACTTTGATTTCAATCTCCCTGGAAAATCACGCCACTTGAGCATATACTCTTGATATTTAATACCTAAACGTGTTAAATCTGAGCATGGAAATGTTTGACTAAGGACACACACTGAGAGTAAAACACTCGTTAGAACAAACAGTTTATCCACGGCCTCTCTTGTGTGGATAACCTGAGGATAAACACCAGGAACATGGATCCTCTGAACATGGAATGAATGACAGGAATTACATTTAAGCATGAATCTAAGAAGAGTGGACATTTCATGAAATTCTGTAAGTATGAATTCCCTTGATCCTAGTTTACCTCGCAAAAGTTCTTTTGTGTTTTTTTGTAATCCCGTTTCCTGTACCCTCCTCTGCATGAAACCCCTAATTGTATATTCCCCGGATTCTGACCTCCTTTGATTGTAACCTCCCCTTATTGTGGCCCCACTTGAGCATGTATCCTGTATATTATGTGTAATATAAAAACTCATACTTTCCTGAGCATGGATTCTGTTGACCATGTAGCCTTTTGGGTTTGGACCACTCTGAGAATGAAACACTTCAGAAAATATATCCTCAAGACCATGGAATGTCTTCTTGTGCGACATCTTGAGCTTTATCAATGTGAGTGGACCCTTCTAAATATGGAATCAATGAACCCCGTCATTTCTAAACATATCCCTAGGAATCCTTGACCTGTACATCCATGGAATGCTGCAATCATTTCCTTGATCGTAGTTCATCCTGGGTACACACCTGTGTGATTTTGAGTAACAACATACAAGTACCTTCCTGTGCACGGATGCTCTAATTGTCCACCCCTCAAATCATGTATTCTGTGAATTTAAACTACCGTGATCTTAGCCTCTCTTGATCATGTATACCACTGATTGTGTATAAGATCAGAATATGTAGTTTTCTGAGCATGGAAGGCCTGAGCAGAGAGCTGGCTACGTACCATCAGACCATATACCATTCCTCATGAGCATGAACCCATGTGATCCTAAACCTTTCTGAGAATGAATGCTGTCTTTTAATGTAACCATTCTGAGAAAAAGTGATGCACAGCACGGACTTAGGGGTTTGGAATATCCTGAACATAAAGGTCTGACGAATATACACTCTTGATCATGACATCCTTGGCCGAAATCAATGATAAATATCAACTCAATAAGTGTGGACACTTCTTATCATGTTCTGCAATCAGAATCAACTTCCCTAATTAGAGCCACTTTCCAGTATGTACCTACTTGTTTATCCCCTGAATATGTACCAGCCTGAGCATCAAACTCTCAGCCTGAAGCCTACTGCTCATGATATACTTCTATGTTAATCTCCCTTGAATATCGTGCCACTTGAGAATATACCCTCTTCTTGATGTTTAATGCCTGAACTTGTAAAATTATGTGCATGGAAACGTTTGAATAATGGCGCACCCTAAGAATAATACACTTGTGAGAATAAACACCCTATCCATGGCCTGTCTTCGGTGGATAACTTTAGGATCAACACCTTGAACATGGATCCCCTGTATATGGAAACAATGACTGCAGTCTTACACCTAAGCATGAATGTAAGAAGAATGGACATTGCTGTTCATGGAATACTGTAAGTATCATTTTCCCCATTTTTTGTTAACATAAATAATGCTCTGTTGTGATTTTTGTCTTAACCCTGTACATGTAACTTCCCTAACATGGAACCACTAATTGTAGACACTTGTCATTGTGGCTGCTTTCATGTTAATTTCCCTATTAGATAGTTCCCCTTGAGCATGTACCCCTTTATTATATGTTTAATCTGAACATGTACATTTCTGAGCACGGAATCTGCTGTGCATGGAGCCTTTTGCATATGGACACCATTGAAAATGATGCACTTTGAATGATGAAACCCCATAACCATAAACACAGTTCATGTGGAACATCCTGAGCTTTAAAAACCTGAGGATGGACACTCCTGAACATGGAATCAATGAGCACAATAAAATCTAAGCATGTACCAAGAACCAGAAATATTTCTGTTATAGAATTTTGTAAGTATTAATTTCTTTGAACCTTGTTTACTTTGAGAATGTTCTTTTGTGATTTTTGTGTAACCCTGTAAATGTACCTTCTTGAGCGTGAAACCCCTAATTGTAGACTCTCCTGATGATGACCTGCTTTGATATTAATCTCCGCTTAGTTAATAGATCCACTTGAGCATGTATCCTCTAGATTATGTGTAATATAATAACTCATACTTTCCTGAGCATGGAATCTTCGGAGCATGGCGCCTTTTGAATTTGGACCACTCTGAGAATGATACACTTCAGAGAATGTACTCCCCAGATCATGGCCTGTCTTTCTGTGGGAAAATTCTGAGCTTAAGTGGTATGAGAATGGACCCTTCTGAACATGGAATCAATCAGCACAGTCATTTCTAACCATATACCTAAGAAGCTCAACATGCTTTTCAATGGACTTCTGTAATAATTTCTTTGATGCTATCTCATCATGAGACTGTACCTCTGTGATTTTTTTTGCAAGCTGTACATGTACCTCCCTGAGTATGGGTGTCCTAATTTTTCCCCCTTGTAATCATGCTTTCTTCTAATATAAACTACCATGTTCTTAATCCCTCTTTATCATGTTTATTATTGATCATGTAGAATATCTGAACATGTACTTCTCTGAGCATGGGAGGCCTGAGTATAGACCTTGCTAAGTACATACCTTCAGACCACAGACCCCCTCTTATGAATGTGAATCTACAGTATAGTCTGAATGCCCTTTCAAAACGGCAAGCTTCTGAGAAAAAAAAAAACAAAAAACTGAGCATGAACTCATGAGTGTGGAACATCCTGAACCTAAGGGCTCAATGATTATACACTTCTGAACATGGAATCCTTGGCACAGTTTGGGCTAAACAGCAACTCAATAAGCATGGAAGCATATGATCACAGGCTGCAGTAAAAATCAACTTTCTAATCTTAGCCACTTTGGAGGAAACACTCACTTGATTGTTTTACCACTGTACATGTACCGTCCTGAGAATCAAAAACTTTTCCATGGAGCCTACTGACCCTGGTATGCTTCAGATTTAATCTCCCTTGAACATAGTGCCATTTGAGAATATGCCTCCTGGGAATATTTAATACTTGAACATATAACCATCTGTGCATGGAAGTGTTTGAGTAAAGGCCCACGCTGTTAATGGAACACTTGTGAGAATAAACAGCCTATCCATGGCTTCTCTTGTGTGGATAGCTTGAGGATAAACAACGTGAACATGGAACAACCTGAACATGGAATCAGTGACCGCAGTGACATCTAAGCATGAATCTAAGAAGTGTGGACCCTTCTGTTCATGGAATTCTGCAAGTATGAATTTCCCTGATGGTTGTTTACCTAGAGAATGTTCTTTTGTGATTTTGTGTAACTGCTACACCTGTACTGTCCTGAGCATGAGACCACTAATTGTAGACTCTGCTGATCATGCCTTTCTTTGATGTTAACCAACCCAGTAGATAGCCCCACTTGAGCATGTACTCTTGATTATATGTTTTAACTGAACATGTGGTTTTCAGAGCATACAATCTGCTGAGCATGGAACCATTTATTTCAGACACACTCGGAGCATGATGCACTTCGGAGAGTGAAACCCTCAGACCTTGGACTGTTTTTGTCTGGAATGTCCTGAGCTCAAACAACATGAGCATGGAATCAAAGAACGCAATGGCTTCTAAGAATGTACTGAAGAATTGTGGAGAGTTTCGTTCTTGGAATTCTGTAAGTGTAAATTTCCTGATCCTTTTTCACCTTGAGAATGTTCATTTTTTATTTAGTGTAACCACTGTATATACCTTCCTGGGCATAGACCCCCTAATTATGGACCCTCCTAATCATGTATTCTCTTATTATATACTATCATGATCTTAGCTGCTTTTGAGCATGTAATGCATTGATTGTGTATATTTCCTGAATATGTACTTTTCTGAGCATGGAAGACCTGAGCATAGACCTGTCTATGTTCCAGCAGGCCATAGACACCATTCCCCTTGTGAGCATAAGCCATCATGAGCATGGATTGTTCTGATTTTTAATTTCCTCTGATAATGCGACTCTTCTGAGAAAGAACATGTTAGCATGCACTTCAAAGTGTGGAATATCCCGAACATTAGTGCCCTTGAAATGGACACTCCGGAACATGGAATCCCTGGGTGTAATCACTTCTAAGCAATAACCATGTAGGTGACGTTCTTCTTGTTTATCGACATACCTGATTTTACAGTTTCATGATCATAGCCTTTTCTTAGGATGTACCCCCTTGATAATGTATATACGCTGAATATGCACTCTCCTGAGCAAAGATACCTTGAATATCCACTCTCCTGAGTGAAGATCTTTTGGGTATGTCCCCACACTGCCCATTTCATCAACACCACTGAGTTTAAATTTCACTGAGCAAGGACCACTCTGAGAGGAACACACTTCTGAGAATGCACCACACTGAGGATGCACTCTCTGTGTGAAACATACTGAGCATTAACCGCCTGAGCTTGGAAACTCCTGAAAATGGTATCACAGAGCATGATAGTGTCTATGTTTTGAATCAGTGAGGAATGCAGACACTTCTGATTATGGAATGCCCCAACAATCAATTTCCTGATCATAGCTTATCCTGGGCATGTGCCCCCCAGATTTTGTTTAATCTCTGTACCTGTACAATCCTGAGCATGAAACCTCTATTTGGAGACCATGCTGATCATGGGCTCTTGGATTATAAACTGCTCTGATCTTTGTGCCACTGAATCATGTACCTTATTGATCAAGATAAAAGACTGAATATGTACTTTCTGAGCACAGTAGGCCTGAGTTTGGATCCAGCTGACTGTGTTCCCGCAACCATAGAACCCCCACCCAAGCCAGGGAAAATTGAGTATGGGCTCTTCTGAGAATGGCTACATTCAAAGATCAAAACTTCTCTGAAAGCACCCTAATGAGCATGGACAACCTGAATTTGGAACATCCTGAGCATGAATGACCTGAGCGTGGACCCCCCGACCATAGAATCCTGGGTATAGTCACTTCTGAACATAGACACTCCTGATCATGGCCTGGCCCAATAATCAACTTCCATGGTCATAGCCCTGCCAAGTGCAAGCATAAACTAACCACCCTAAGAATGTTTTCAATATTTGTAAGTTGATGACAGTGGCCGAATTTCCTTCGCTGTGAGAAATGATTTTGCAATAGGAGAACTCTCTACCCCATGTGGATGGGTCTGCCTCTGAGCAAGTTTCCTGAGCAGATGTTGGTGCTGCACATTGCTGGGTCTGAGTTCTCAACTGACCCAGTTCTCTGGGCTCAGCTAGGAGGCCTTGGTGGTGTGATCCCAGAAGCTTGAGAGCATCCCTGTGTCACAATTCATAGTACCCTTGTGTTTGTGTATTATTTATAATAAACTCAAATAATCTTCAAAATGAAGGCATCCAGTCACCTCCAGAGACTCCCAGGCCATGGGAACCAGGGGGCTGGGCTTGGCATGGCCTTGCATCTTGAGGAACGAGGGACAGTGGCCACGTGTACCCTTGTATCCAGCTCTGTGGCATGCAATGAATTGGACCCGCAATTGTTATCCCAAATAGGTGGAATCTGGTCTCAGTATGACCCTGGTGAAGAGACAAGCACCCCTTATTCCCCATGACCTTCTCAGAATTTAGCTTATATCACATGAGGAAATGGAAACAGGAGAAGCCCAGGAAGTGTGAATCAAGCACACACGCTCTATCTGCATTATTTGTTACCTCTGTGCACCTCCCGTGTCCAGGATGCTTCTGTGGCAGGGGCAGAGCCCACACACATATCCAAAGGTGCTGTGAGCACCAGCCTTTGGGTCCTGAGGGTCAGGGACATTTGTGAAAACACAATGATGTAAAGTGGGGCTGCATTAATCTGGCACCTTCTCACTTTTTGTGGCCAGGCAGGCATGGACAGTGCCCAACCCAGGCAGTGGGCATGACACTGAATCCTGTGTGAGGCTCTTGTCCTGCCCTGCCATCAACACCCAAGTCTGGATTCTCTCAGTGAAGCTGAGGAAGGGACACAGGTCCTGGAGCAGAGGTGGTTGAGCCCAGATCTTCCAGGGATCCCCAAGACTTGAGGAGCCTGGAAAGAATGTCCAAAAGGCACTGATCATGAGCACAGGGACCCCATGTTGGACCTGTTCTCATGACACAGTTGCCCAAATGCCTGTCCTGCTCTGAGATGGATGTGGAGCACCTGACTGGATGCCTGGGGAGCTCTGCTACCTGAACCAGCATCACTAGGGGGAGAATTGACTCAAGTACAGGCCAGGACACTTGGGTACAGGGGAGGCTCAGAGATGCAGAAGTGTGGCCCCTCTTCACACTGGTTCTGTGACAGTGAGGCTGCGATGATTCATGTTGTGCCTCAACCCCAGGCTAGTGCACACTCCACACAATAGGTAGCAGCTCTGCTCCCACACACTTGCCCCCTCCCATGGGAACCTGCCACCCCAACACTTTGCTGTGTTCCATGTGAAGCTGGTCGAAGGTCTGCATCCTGTTTCCTCCTCCCGGATCAGGTCCTGTGTCACCAGACTCCCCTTCACACAGCCCGTGTGCTTCCACACCCTCCAGTCTGCCACCTAAACACAACCGAAATAAGACCCTGTCCTCTGATCACCATGTCTTCCTCTCTCCTCCCCTTCTCAGAAAACAAAACAAACCCTTTGAGTGCTGTGTTCTTCCTTGCATATCCAGTTCTGTCTCCAAATGGCTTCCCCAGGTTTTCAGCCACAGAGCAGCTCTCACTAAAACGCCCACCACCTTCTCCTCCTCACCCAGGGCCCTTTTCAGTCCTCAAAGCACTCAGGGGTGTCGACACCTTCTTTCAAGTGCTCTATTCCATGAGCCATCACCAGGAACACCATAGTCACTATGGGTACTTAGGGGAAATCCTCAAGGTGGGCCTTAGAGCCTTAGGAGTCAGCCCAGTAGAACCTGTGCCCAGAGATGGGTGTTAGGGAGCCCTACTGCCCTTGGGATACCAGAAGCTTACTCTCAGAAATTCACTCTCAGTAACCTACCCCCAGGTTCTCACACACAGGTTCTCACTACCAGGGACTCATCTTTAGAGAGACACCCTCAAAAGCCCACACCTAAGCACTCACCCCTAGGAGACAACCCCTAGGAAATTTCTCACATGCATCCCTTTATCTTCTCAGCCACTGTGAAGCAGATGTGATTGCATGAGGCTGAGTTGTCTGCTGGAGAGGACTATTATGTTGGGAGTAACCTGGGTGCAAATGTCTTCATGTCACAAGTGACTCAACAGTTCGGGCCTGCGAGGTGACCTCTACCAGATCAGCTGTTGGGAGGATTCCTGAAGGTTCTGATGTCACTCTGACCCTTGATGATCACAAGTTTCTTGTCCATAGACCAGCAAGTGGCAGCTCGAGGGCCTAGACTCTCACATCCATTTTTACTGGACATTGAATTGAAATAAGCACTAAGACAGACACCATGGACTCAGAGATGAAAAACCCAGCCTCTGTTTGGCAGAGCAACTGACCTTGATAACCATGCAGCCCTGTGACTACACATCCTATCCTGAGGCATCAGAGGAGACCTATCTCCACGTGGGTCTCACAGAGAAGGTCATGGTTCTCTGAGATCAGAAGACACCCTGGAGTCAGCCAGAGGAATGCTGAAGGCTGAAGAATGTTCTAAACACCAAATGGTCTGTGTCCTGAAGACCTGGAGCAGAAGAGGGAGGCTGTGTGGCAGTGAATACAGGGGTGCGTGCATGTGTGTGTGCACCTGCACATGTAGATCTGTATAATTAAAAACTAGTTTTACATTTCTTCAGCAGTGGGTTTCTCACATCTAAAAATATAATTTATTTTTCTAAACACCCATTGTCTGTTGGATTCTACTTTTGCAAGGGCACAGAAGGGCTGGGGACATGCGCCTGTGGGGGTGGTTTCTACTGCACTGGACACCATGGCTGCTCCCTTGGGGCTGTCACAGTGTGGGCAGGCATGTGAACGCTGGAAGTGTCCTCCTCTCTCCCTGTAAACTCCAGACTCATCATGGAGGGACTTCTTACCCTCTTCAGTCCACAGCAGTGGGTCTAGAAGAGAGAAAAAACTCGCTCTTTGTTGTTTTGAACTGAAGTGCATCATGTGCTGCTTTAAGAACAGAATGAGCGCTGGCTGGTGTGTCTCCCTTGGTTGGACATCCCATTACAGCAACACATACAGGAAAGGGTTGCTGTTTCAACTCCCATTGAAGGCACATGCCCAGGTTTTCGGTTCTGTTTCTGGTAAAGGTGCCTGTGAGAGTCAATGGATAAATGTTTTTATCTCACATCCATGTTTTTCTCTCTCTCCCTCTCGCTTTTTCTTTAAAAATCACTTAAAAACAGAAAGCAAATCAACTTACCGCTGTGAACCACAATCTTTTTGTAGTTGGAAGTTGGTGGTTGTGGCCATGGGGTCTTTGGTTCTCAAGCAGTTGCATGGCAGGGACCATATCTGGCTCATCTCCTATGCCCATCAATGGCTGTGGTGCCCAGCAAACGGTGCTGCATAAGGGATTCAGCAAAAGGGTGTCTGCTCTCTCCACGAACTGGTGTCTACTGTGGATTTTAGGGTTAATGAGAGTTTGAAGGCTGCAGGTGACCTGTTCAGGCCCCATTTCACACACACTGCAGAGGGGGAGAATTGGGTCCTAATTTCATTTGTTAGGACACTCCCAGTAGGAAACTATTAGGTGGGAAAGGCAAAGGGCAAAGCCAGGTGTGTACATCCTTCATTTCCTCCCACCAAGGGGAGGAGCACTGTGCATGTGGGTCAGGGGCAGCCCCCTCAACAGGAGTGTCTGGCTGCATGGGGCTGCATAAGATACATTCAAAGAGGCAGAGCAAAAGATTGAGAGACCTGGAGATGAAGAGACAAAGCTCAAGAGAAAGAGAGATGAGGGCAGGGAGAGAGAGTCTGAGCATCTGAGACAGAGCAAGACGCAGGTGGAAAACATACCCAGGCCTAAAGGAGTCTGATGCAGACAGTCTGACACTGTGCTGAGAACAGCCTTATGCACACCCCAGGGTGGCTGTCCCCAGGCTGGTGTCAATCATTCTGGAGCCCCAGTAGAGGAAGGTGGATTCTGCTCAGATTCTTTCCCTCATCTTGCCTGCAGGAAAAAGGCACACAGGCACACACGTGTGTGTGTTTATTATGTTTGCGCCTTCCACTTTTGTGTGCTGTGCTTAGTGGGGATCTCTGCACTGAGGCACAGAACCCTGGCAGACGCAGCTCAGGAAGTTCACCTTTTCTCTGATTGCTTGTTGGTCAATTTCCTCTCTGGTAGGTCCACAAGAGGGTGGAGGGACAGAAGGTGTCTGGAGGGAACCTTTTGCAGACAGAGAAAAAAGGTCAGGAAGCAAAACTTTTACTACCAGGCATCCCCAGTGGTTCCGATCCATGATACTAACCAGGCCTCAAACTGCTTAGCTCAGTCTAGCTGAGGATGCCCATGGGACCACCCTGACCCCAGGCTCATCAACACTGAGACCCTAGAGCTGTGCTTGCACTGTCCTCTGGCCTGATGGGCCAGACCTCTGTTTTCCACTTGACATCCCCTGTCAGGCTCCAGAGGTTGGGCATGGGGTGGCTGCCTGGCTTGGGATTCCCTCTTTAGAGAGGGGAAGGTGGGGCCTTCTGCCAGTTTTTCCAAGCAAGACATTTCTCTTGATCTTCATGTTTTCTCCATAGCCCAGGTAGCCCCCTCTCCAGGACTGGGGAAGGAGTGTCACTTTTAGGGTCCTCTGTTCCAACAAAGCAAGGAGGTTCACTCCCTAGGGCAGGCTGAGGAAGAAGCTTCCAGTGCACTTTTGAAAACTCCCTTATCTGACTGGAGGTCCCTTGCTCTGTTGCGCTTTGTTAGAGGAAGCTGCAGGCACTAATATCAGGGCCACATTTCAGTGTTAGCTCCCACTTCCCTTGTGGAGGCAGCAGCCTTTGAGCTATTCTGGAAACTCCACAGGAGGAATGGGTCCACAAAGCCCTTGCTGCAGGGCAGCCTCTGCACTATTTTTAAAACAACACCCCTTGGAGGGAAGGAACAGGCCTTTACCCTAAGGCCGGTATGTGTACCTCTTACTCTACTGTGGAAACCAGGACACCAAAGGGTGTTGCCTCACACCTTCCCACCCTGGGCTGGAAAAAGTGCACCTGGCTTACTTTGGAGACCTGATTCCCAAATTGGAGGCCATCCTTAACCTAGCTGGGGAGGGTCACCCCTACCAAAGAAATCCCCTTGATATGGAGGCATCGCACCCACTCCCAGGCACCAGAGACCTGGCCCCTGCAATACTTTGAAAACATCAAGCTTTCTATCCATGTTCCCCACCCCACACCCTCTTCTATGTAGAAAATGCTGTCTTAATACCTGTGAGACTCCCTAAGCCTAGAGGAGGGGTAGCCTCATGACCACTCAAAAGAAGAAAACCCCAGGCTAGAAAACAAAACCCAGGACCCAATAAAGGGACCTGGTTCCTCCAACCCTTGAAGAAGTTATCTTGTGTGCCAGGGGAACCCCATGTTCTAGAAGGGAGATTTCAGACTTCCTCCTGGAAAGGGAACGATCTCTGCTTTGACATAAACCCCGCAAGTGGAGAGGCCGACACTTGATTTTGGGAGTGTGCCCTTTCCCACAACTCTGAGAAAATCGCACCCCGACCCTTTGGCCCCTGCTTCTCCACTAGAGTTTACAACTCCAGTGATGGAGGGAGACCCACCATCTGAAAAAATGCTCCCCATCACACATTGGGGTGTGGTTCCATCTCCTCCACTCTAAGGGTAAATCCAGAGGCACAGGAGCCCTCCACTTCCATCCTTGTGAGCTGAGTGGGTGGGGTCAGGTTAAAGCAGAGGGTGGGCCTGTGTGGGAGAGGGGAGAGGGTGGGCAGCACAAGCCACTCAGTGCTGCTAAGCTGGAGGTGAGATCTGGGATTTCCAGTTTTCAAAACAGATGAATTTGCTCATGAAGAGGTGCAAACTTGGAGCTAAATAATATGAAAAGAATTTTTTAACCCTCTGGCTGTAAAGAGATCAGGCTGCTTTAGGTTAGAAGAGAAAATGCTGGGCTTGGGCCCCACAGGCCTCTCCACCAATTGTATCCTCTTGTGGGAAATAGTGCAAACCAGAGGCGTGTTCTCCCTCTCTCTCTCCCCTCTTCCCTCTCCCCTCTCTTCCCTCTCCCCTCTCCCTTACCCTAAGGACCACAGTCATCTCTTCCCATGAGTTCTGCTGAGACTATCTGGCTGGTCTGGTTCTCAGGAGACCTGGTTTCTTCTCCTTCTCTCCCTGACTTTGGGATTTGAACTGAGGAACTTGGGGCTCAAGGATCAGTTGAACAACACTGCTGCTGTTCTGATCCTCAGTGGTTGCTGGTGGTGTGGTCGGCAGTTAGACAGATATGAGTAGACAAAGAACCCTGTCCCCAATCTTTCCTCCCCTGGCCTTCATTAGTCATGTGGCTTTAGACCCCTTTAAGGGGAACAAGGGCAGGGAGGACAGCCCCATATGACTCCAGCAGAAGCCCTTGCATGACCACCCCCTTAACCATTGGGACCTCAGGATAATGAAGTTTTGGAAGAACAAAGCCTCAGGTCTCTTGATCATGGAGACAGAGTTTTGGACAAAATAGACACGACATTTAGTCCTCAGTTGAGATTGTGCTCCAGGCCCAGGAAAGCAGAAAAACCAGACAGAGCAACACCAAGGCTGACATCAGGACCAGCTGTGATGAATAATGATCTCCTCCCCTGGAGCCAACTAATAAAGGGAAACCATGCTCCTGAAAGGACACCTGGAAAGCTGATGAATATTCTATTGAGACCCCTGAGATCTCCCCTAAAATTTCCCACCCTTAGAAAACATATAACCCCTCAAGATAAGGAAGCTGGCCTGTGCTCTCCTTGGAGCACTCCCACACACCTCCTGTTCTTGGGGATATATACTTTTGATTTCTTCCTTTAACGTCCAAAAGTCAACCATGGGAGCAGTGGGAAATGGCACCTGTTCTGGGGCAAACTCCCTGAGCCTGTCTCCAAGGCTGCCTTCTCTCTGACTTTCCAGTGAGCTAACTGCAGGCCCACCTAGGCCCACTTCTGTAACTCTGGCTTTTCCTTCTCAGTGAGGCCACAGAGCCTGCTGTGGCTCACTTCTTTTCTAGAGAGCCAAATAGCTCCACGGAGGCTCTCTCCTGCTGCTTCTTCTATGTGGAGTTCTCCCTTGTTTCACTGTCCCTGGCTTTAACAAATGGGCTCTCAAAATCACCTGGACTTCTGTTGCACAATCATTTCTGCAGGAATTAAAGAACCCTCACACTGCAGCCTACACCAGGTCAGACCTGTTTCAGGCCAGGTCCCTTTCTGGTGACAGTTGGCACAGGTGTGACAAACTTTGGCCCAGTTCATTCAGCCACTGCACCTGCTGACTCACTACAAGCCCGTTTGGTGCCCAGTGGCACTCAAGATGCTTTTCTGGAAACAAAATCAGACCCAGATCTAAGGCATCCTCCTGCCTGCCCCTCATGGGCTGCTGTGTTGCTCTGGCGGGAGGAGCAGCCAACAACGTTGAAAGTTCTGCATATCTTGAAGTTGGCCTTGATACAGAGACAAGGTGGACATTGCCTCTTGCTGGTATTTTTAGTGCTGTGTCCACTTTTTTGAAACAATGAAATTTGGAGATACTTTCTCTTACAGTTTTAGCATTTCTAGGCTGATCCACTCACTGCCTTGTGAACCTCAGGTTACCTCATTGCCTTGGTTATAGATCAAACAGAAGACATTCTGAGCATTTGGTCAGGGATTTCCAAAACCTGAGCCTCACATCCCCTTCCCCGCGAGTACCCATACCAGGTTCTATGGTCTGGTCAGGGACATGTCCAGACCATAACTGAGTCGGGACCCGATCCAGGTACTTTTGTGTTCCTGATTCTAAGTCTCTGCCCCACAGAGACTGAGTCTCTCCTACCATGCATTCTCAGGTAGAGACTTAGGAAACTAAATCAAAAGTTTCCACACAGGCTGAAGACACAGACAATTCAAAGGAGGTGAGACACCTGCATGGGTGTGGGGGAAGCCCTGTCCCTCTGCCCTTGTCACTCCTGAAGGTCCAGCCTCCAGACATGACCTAAGACCCTTTCCAGGCAAGGAGGAGGCCTGACACCGGGGACTGAAGGAATTTGTTCCCTTGCCCCTACTCATTGGAATGTGTAAACAGGGAGTGGGCTGTCTGTTATTCCCAGCGTTGGGAGTATAGGATGGATGGGCAGCTGTACTGGAGGTGAGGGACAGGTGGACTGGAGGTGTGGGATGGGGTAGTGGGAGGGGTGATCTTGGAGGATGTTCCCCTCTAGAAGCAGTGGGGCTTGTGGAGGTCCAGAAGAAAGGAGCCGTGTGTGCATCCTGGCCGAGTTGTTAGTTGGTGTGGACTTGTGTTCTCCAGAATCAGGACATGGTTTGGCGGGCACCGGATGCTTGTTCCCACCTTCAAGGACTTCCGAATTGGTCCTGGACAGACAGAGCAGCAGGAGCCTTTTCATGGTACTGGAGCCCCAGCTGCTCTGCCTGGCCAGGGTGCATGCTCTGCCTGACCTGGATGCACCCCTTGCCCCAAGTGAGCAGCTTCTTCCCCTGGACCTGGACATGAAGGGGCTCATGCACAGAAGTGCAGTGGAGGGGCTGGGATGTGACTGCTCCAAGTATGCATGGTTGGCTCAGTGGTAACCAAGAGCAGAAACCTTAGGTGGGCGAAGGACAGGCAGGGAACAAGAATAAGAGGCCAGCATCCCTCTCACCCTGCCCCCTGTGGATTTCCTTGTGGGATAGGAGGACAGGTTTAGGGGCCAGGAAATGGTGTGAGCCCAGCACCCCATTGGCCCTGGTGCCCTGCATTGTCTTGTCAGCACCTGGGAGCCTGGAGCTAGGAGGGGTGACAGGCAAGTGCTCCTTCACTGCAGTCAGAACTCAGCTCCCTTTCCTTCCAGTATAAAGCCCAACTGTTACCTTCCAATGCGTCAGCCTGAGGTCTCAGAGAGTGGAGGTGCTCAGAACAGAGAACTTCTACATGGGGTTGACTGGATCATTAGTTTTCATAGTCCACAGCATGAGCGTGGCCACCTCCACCCGTGGCTCATCCAAGAACAGTGGCAGGGATGAAGGGCTGTAAGAGGAGTTGATGGGGGCAGGTGCTCAGCAGCACCTGGGTCATCTAAACTAATGCCAGCAGGATCAAGTGGCTGCACAGCTGTAAGAAAGCCAAGGAGGCCCCACGGATGGGATGCAGGGCCCAGGAGGCAGGGCCCATTGACTCGGGCTGTCTGTGTGTGCCAGTCTTTTAAGGCTCCGTGAGCGTGAACCAACTAATGTTTCCAGTGCCCTTTTTTCCTGAATGTGCTGCTTCAGACAGCCAGGAAATGCAATTCTGTATGTTAAGACCATCCATTTGACTTATTACTATGAAGAGTGGAGAAACTATAATTATAAATGGCTGACAGACAGCAGTTTTGCATCTCTCCCATTATTATTTCCTGTATTGAAAATAGCCTGGGACCAGTGTCAGTCCACCCACCCAGATTTGGTCCCCACCCTAATTTCTGAACTTGGACCTGGATGGTTGTGTCCATGGTGCTGTGGGAGCACTTGGAAGGACCCAGCAGATCTGGTTGCAGGGGTGGGGAGAGGTCTACAGGGACTAAGCCAACTCTCCAAGGCTGGGTAGGACGTTCATAGTTGGAGAGGATTGGGGTTATTAGTAGAAAGGCATCTTGGAAAGTGTATTTCTAGCAGAAGGAAATGATTGGGACACAGTTTGTTGGAAGTGCATGAGTACAGTGCTAGTGGATCCCTAATAGAAAAGCTTCCATCTCGATTCCTACATTACTTAACAAAGTGGCTCCAACTGACTTTGCCCTTTCAAAGTAATTTTTGGAGGGAGAGAGGGACAGTTGATTACATGTCTGCTGTTTACAAATAATAATAATACTAATACTAATACTAATAATAATAATAAAGCTTTTAGAAAATATGGAAAAGTATGAAATCACCTATAATCCCTCCACTTATTCAGACATCATCCTAACAAATATATGTGTATATAAGCTTATTACCTTTTTGTAACCATCCAGATATTTACTATTCTAGAAATGAATTTAACTATAGGTACAATGTGGAGCCTCATGTTTCTCACTTGCAATATTTTATGGACAGAATGTCATTGAATATATACTATGTCCTGAGTTGATATCACTGTCATTTAATTGGCTGCACACCATTCTCCATGGGGTTGTACTACTGGAACCAGGAACCCCAGACCTAGCAGGACTATGTGCTTATAAGAATTCTTGGTTCTAGAAAACTAGCTCCGATTAGCTTATTCAAAAACAAAAGCTTATTACGTTAGTTCTCACAGGCAGCAGCTGGACCCAGGAATTGAAGATCTTTTGCATAACACCTCACAAACACATCTCATCTTGGATTCCTTCTTTATTCCCCACAGGATGAAACCTTTTCTTCTCTGATTCACATGATGAGAAGCAAGACCAAAAAAGGCCTAATGTTTACATTTTTAGAATGCAGGCAGCCACAAAAAAACTGACTTCTTTAAACCTTTCTTGTCCTAAAACTTCCACAGAAGTGTTCAGAGAAATCTGAGTGCCAGGAGCTCATATCTGGGTCAATCAGCATTCGCTAGGCAATTGTTCTTTTATTGCCTCAGCATGGGTAGGGGACTGGCCCTGGGGCATCAACCTTGGCCAGGAGAAATGGGTCATATCCCTCTGGGTTGGCTTCCATGGAGAGTGTACAGACAAGGGGAGGGATGGTTCTCAAAAAAGAAGTGCCTCATAGGTATTCACTAAGAAGCACATAAGGATCCAAAATGGGATGGAGGAGAGCCTGAGCATTTGCCAATAAAATCACTTATCTTAAGATTAGTTTCACGATCCAGCAGGGGCACAATGTTTGGATGGATTGGCCACATGCCTCATTTTTTTTCCTTGTAATTATCAATGCTCTGAGGCCCTGTTTTGTTGTTGTTGTCTGCTCATCTCAGTGGTTGTCATAGACCCTTACACCTCATAGATGGTCAATAAAGGTTTCCCGTAATTTTGAAGGAAAAAAATAGCCTGGGAGCCCTAGTTCCTCTCTGTGTGGACCTGTGAATGTCCTGAGGTTTGTTCACAGATGACTGTCTCCTGGAGCCCCAAGGCATCTGCCGCCTCCCCTCGTGCAGAAGGGCAGCAGGCTCTACTCAAGTTTCTGGAGGCCTCTACCAGGTGCTGGGAGAAAAGGAACTCTCTGTACAATCTTGTCAGAACTTTGGCATTTATTTAGCTAGAAAGATGTCTATTTGGCTCAATATATTTTAAGTGGTTTTGAGAGCTAAGGAGCATCACTGGAGAAGTTTAGTGCACATGAAGGAGCTTCATTTTGTTGAACTGGGTGCTGGACTGTATTATCTCTAGTGTCTTTAAGCTTCCCATGCCTGTGACTCTAGCTCATTTGCCTCTGATCACAACATAGGAGGTACTTTTCTTTCCCTTGGACACCAGTAGCACAGGGTGGATCTCAGTTCTTCTCCACTGAGGAGCTAAGCAATGTCACCTGCATCCTTCCTTCCAGGCACTTGTGGGGAGGGCATTTCCAGAACATTGAAGAGCGAGGAGACCATCATTTTTCAGGGTTCTCTTAAGAGAAGCAAGACTTTAAACACTGCACCATGTTTTCTTCTCTTACCCTTCAATGAAAACATACTATAGATTTTTTAAAAATCAAGTGGCAGAAATATTTTGTCTACCCTCAAGATAAACTAACTGAAGACACAGTATCAGTTTCTAGAGTGGTGGGGGAGGTTTCACAAACATGTTTGTCCACAGCTCACCTGCGTGTGAGGACTGAAAAGAAGTCTGATAAGTTTCCTGAGCACTGATGGCCTTAGTACAGAGGAGAAAGTTAACAAGGAGAGAGGAGTTCATCGTTTCTTTTGAACTTGGAAGGATCATGACTTCAGTTATTCCTTATAATTGCCTTTTTAAAAAATATCTCCATTGATTTCAGAGAGAGGAAAGGAGAGAAAGGGAGAAAGATAGAAACATCAATGATGAGACAGTCATTGATTGGCTGACTCCTGGACGCCCCCCTTGCTGGGGATCGAGCCCCCAACCTGGACATGTGCCCTGACCAGGAATTGAAAGCTGATCCCTTGGATCCTAGGTTGACGCTCAAGAGCTGAGCCACGCCCGGCCTGGCCTTATAATTACTTGAAGAACTTCACTTTCCATTAGCATAAGCCTCCAAAGAATGTAAATGGGTAGTCAAAATTTACAAACAAAAAACAGGTATTCGCATTTTTCACAGTTTGCCTTATTGAACTGAGATGAGTTTGGAAAAGGGCTGAGATGCAGGCGCTATGAGAATCTTGGTGTGGAGGGCAGAAGTTTAGTGCCTTGCGTGGTCCCAGAGGGACACAGTCTAACTCACAGAGCCCCAACCTTGGTCTTGGGAGGCCTGTCTTCTGTGAGTCCCCACTCTGCACTTAGGGTGTTTGTTGTCCATAAAATGAAGGCCGGAGGTCTTTGACTCTGCAATTTGTGATTCTCTAGAGGCACTAATATGTGCTTCTGCTTTTTTTGAATTGAATCCAGGAAAAGAAATGAAAACAACACTGTTGATAGGAATATGTAAAATGTAATTTTATCACTAGGTCCCTCCAGGCTTTCAGGGCACACTGTCTTCTACGCACAGAGGGCAGGTGGAAGTGCAGGGTAAATTGGGCTGAGTAACAAGTGATGCACATACAAACCGAAACAAAACCTGACTACAGGAGCACAAAGGACTCACCTGGAATCCCTCTGGGCACAGACCCACCCCATCCCCAGGGCTCCACCATGAAACCAGCATCCTGAACAGAATTTAGGATTCAGTCCATGAGATCACTTTCCCAAAGCCCATTTAGGTTTGAACCTAGAAAATGTAAGAAGTTTGGTCAAGGTGGGAGAACTTACCCTTCTGAGAAAGAGCAGCTGAGGTCCAGGGAGAGAGCAGGTTTAGGAAACTGGTCAGGATGAGCCTGTGCAGGGGAACAGGGGTGCATATCAGTCACCCTCTGCCTCCCTCTCTCCTGATCCTGTCTGTTCCAGTGGGGATGCTGCCCCCTACATCTGAGCTGCTCCATGTTTCAGCTCAGGAAAGGAGTTGGCCCTGGCTTGTGTGGCTCAGTGGGATGAGCGTCCTCAGTGCTCCCATGAGTTTCTGATCAGGGCACGTGCCCAGGGTGCCGGCTGATACCCAGTTGGGGGCGAGCATGACACAGCTGACTGGTGTCTCTCTCGTTGATGTTTCAACCTCTCTCTCCCCCTCCCTTCCCTGTAAAATCAATGAAAGCATTTGAAAGGTATGTTTTATAAAAGGGGACAGACGTCATGAATGACCTGACCAGTTCTCTGTGCCTCCCCATCACCAGCACAGTCAGGATCAGAGTCACAGGGTCACTCCCCAGAGTGCACGGCATTGCACCCCCGTGACCCTGATGGACACTGTCCCTCAGTTTCAGACAGTAAGTTAATGGACCCAACACCTTCCACGACCCTCTTTCTCCCGAATGTTACTCACACGCTGAGCCTGCTGCTGTGTTTGCACCAGGACCAGGAGTGCTGCATGTAGGCCATTTGGTAGAGAGGTGAGTGCATGTCTGCTGTAGACATGCCAAGGGTTCAGTCCAGCATCTTCAGGGTGGACTTTGGGGTCATCAGATCTTGCTTTCTAACCATAGTGTGTCACTCGGGGGCATGTCCCTGAGTGCTGGCTCAGTATGTAGCATTGTGTGATGGTTCAGGTGCATGGCCTCCTGTGCTGGCTCAGGTGCATGGCCTTGGCCAATTTGCTCAGTCTTTTTGAGCCTCAGGTTGTGTTTGCAGCAGTTGAAGTAATGGTAGAATGGGTTTTATCAGGTTTTTTTTATACTAAGTGTGCAAGAAGTTCAAATTTGGAAGTTACCTTAGTTAGTACTATATTCTATTTATTGTAGGATTTGGAGGTGGTCCAAGGGGGCAAATATTGGGTCATCTCCAAGAGTATAACAGTCATGGTGTTTGGTGACTTAGAAATCCATTGGTGAGACGGCCCTCAGCAAGCAAGCTGTAGAGTCAGCACAGGAGGTCATGGAGAATCTGGAAGGCTGCTAGGGAAATGGGGCTCTGAGGAGACCAGATCTGATGATGGCTTAGGAAGAGTGACACCAGTAAGAAGGGGTTCTCTGCAGTAGATGTGCAGAGAAAAGAGAATCCTGGAGCCTGTGAGATTCTAAGCTTTCCAAGAACACAAGTCCATACAAAGATGGACACCAATACATGCCTGCAGGTCACTCAAGTTCAGAGAAACTGGGAGGAAGAGAGGACAGCCCCCAAGGAGAAATGTTCTGGAAGGAACAGTAGCTACATGAGGGAGAATTTGTCCTGAGGCCTCGCCAAGCCCTCTTGCTGCAAGGTGCTGCTTCCCATCCCTGGTCCCACTCTTTTTTTCCCCACTGTGGATGTCTCAGAGCATCACCTCTTCCCGGAGCCTCTACTTTTGCCTTCTGTCACTCACTCACTTTTACTCAGGGGATGATCTTGTGCCCTGTTCTTTTTCAGGTGGCAGCTTTTGTCATTACGGCTGCATAACAGTTACCCACGTTCAGAGGTACCAACAGCAGTCATTTAATTAGATTATTCTTTTGTGGGTCAGAAATTAAGGAGTAGCTCTAGGGCTGGTGTCCCATCTGAGAAGAGAAGAGCCTGGTGCTGGGCACTTTGCTGGGGCTGGTGATCGAGGTTTCTGTGGCGTCACCCAGAGTTTGTGGCTTGAAGAACAAAGAAACGCCACCCTTTCTGCCCTGGCCAGGAGCCACCCAGCAGGTTCACTTCCTCTGTAGAGTCCTGGTGGCAGGCCGCCCACTAAGCCAGTCCTGATTTAGGGGAGGATATTTGGCCCCAGGTCCTGATAAGAGGGGTGTCAAAAGAACTTGCAGTGGAATTTCAGAGCCACATGCGAGTGCCCTGTCTCATGCATGCACTCTGGTGGTTTCTCTCACCTTTCTGTATGTGATTAGAATGAATAACTGATCCCACCCCCTAGTTTTCACATGTAACACCTGTACAACATTACAAATACTTTTTCTTGGAAGTGATTGCAACTTAGGTAACAATATAGACACATGTTTTCTAGAACTTCTTTGTAAAACCTTCCAAAACAGGCAGACTTCTTTGTCTCAGGTGCTGAACTCTGAGAAGAGCATGGATATTGCCTCTGCTTCCTTTGCTCAAAGAAACAAAAGGGAAGCATCCAGGTGAGCTCCGTCCAGGGACACGCAGACCTCATAGCTATCAGTGAGGTTAAGCAAGGCCACTGGACAAGGAAATGCTGAGGAAGGACAGCTGGGCATTGGGGACTGTGGATCCGGGGTTGGATAGGAGAGCGGTGTTCACCCAGCTCCCGGCTCGGTTCTTGGTAGGTATTTGAGGAGATGGAGAATGTCCACTGGAAATATTTAGTGGGTAGTTAGAAAGGGGGCTGACTTTCAGAAGAGAAGTGGAAACACAGGGAAATTTGGGATCCTAGATTCAGCAGACAGGTTCTCAGGTCATCTCTGTCAACAGTGCATTGCTGTTAGCATGTAATACCCTTGACCTTTACCATGGCTCTGATGGTGGCTTTTTCATTTTATACATTGGGAAACAAGTATGGAGAATAAGTGCCTTGCTCAGTAAACCAGTCACATAAGTTATTGCACAGGTGCTAATTGGGTATCTTAGTTATTGTCATGTATATTAAAAGAGTTTCTATTTTTCAGGTTAGATGGCAGTTCAAAAAAAAGGCCTGTGACTCTAATTATAAAAAGCATGAATGAGCTGTATCACCACATACCTGAGAATCACTGTGTGTTAATGACTTGGATAACTTTCCTATTGAGAAGTAAGTTTCATCCTGAAAATTGTTAAAACATTATTAAGCAAATAGGGATAGCAGACTTAGCTGTTTTCTCTCTGTTAGATTATATAAGCATGTTGGTAGCATTAGAATCCATTGTTGCTCCCCAGAAGGAATTAATACTTGCACCTCAATAATCTTTGTGCCCATCCTGGTCTGTCAGATGACAGTTGCCCACAGTTAAGTCTGTGTGGATTGAATGCCTGCTGTGTTGAACAGTTGTACTATTGACTAAAAGCACTGAAAGCTGGCCACACCCCCGAGATTCCCAGGTGAGCAGGTCTGAGCTTAATGGCCACAGGAGGATGGTGTTAAGGCATGTTCACAACGAGTCATGACCCAAAGGTGGCCCCAGCCAGTTCCTGAATACTGCAGCATTCGTGTCCCAACTGTGTTCTGTCCCAGAGCCACACAGGAAGCACTGGCCGTGATCAGAATCAGTGGCCGGTGCTGCATCCGTGCTCCTGCAGGCAAGACAGGAAAGAGAGAGAGAAGCCTGTGCTACCAGCTGAGGCAGAACTTCCTGCCCACATTCAGAAGGTATGTGCCTCACACCCTGCTTTGGAAGGAACACTTGGATGCAGTTCGGATTCTTACTTTGAGAGAAATACTTATTTTTATTTTTACAGAAAGTTATGGTACACATTATTTTAACATAGTGTTTGTAATTTCCACATGTGGGAATATGGATCCTCCTGACCCAAATGGATGCTTGGATCTCATATACGATAGTAGGTGATCTTGGCTGTGGCGGCATTGTGGTTTATTCACACATGTCATATATTTTAAAATGTGCTCCATCCTTAGGAAATTACTGTTTTGGACAAACACCTGGAGCTTTGAGTTCAGTGATATCTGTGAGGTGCTAAATTTCTGCATTGCTTCTACAAAGCTGCACCCATTTTTTTCTACTCTTACCAGCAGTTTCTAAGATGATACCTGTTCCATTACCTCCTCCCCAAACAGGATCTTTTAAAATCTTTATCAGTTACTTTAATTCGAATTCCTTTGGGCCCCTGACACAGTGAACACATTTTCATGTTTCAATTTGTGTCCCTTCTGCTGCAGATACTGGTGGCTACCCTTTAGCATCACCTGACGGCCCACCTGTTGGCATCAAATCCTCACTCCTGAGATGACCTCCCTTTCAGAGTCCCTGTGTTTCTAGTTATTGTCATGGTGTTTGCCACCAAGAAGGTTTCCCTAGCTCTGCCCACCATGCCTTTCAGGTGAACACATTGTAACATCAGGCCCTGGGTGGCAGCAACTGTCTCCCTGTTCCCCAGGCATTTTCCCTGTGGCTGTGAGAACTCTCTCTCCACCCCCAACTACATCTGGTCAAGAACTTAGTAGACTGAAGGCTTGGTTACCTTAGAGACCACAGAAGTCACCACGGCCTAGCTGGATGCTGAGAACAGATGCTCCAACGTGTATCACACTCACAGGGAGTGAGACTTTTCACCACAGGCAGTGCTCCATTTTTCACACAGTCTCACCATGGGGTCATCCGAGGTCCCAGGACTTCTCTAGGTCCAGGTGAATTTTGGTTGTTCAGGTGCCCACTGGAGCAAATGAGGCAGTTTAGTCCATCCTATTCCTTGTGTGTGTGTCACGGCAGTGAGACCACAAGGTTTTGCAGATGGATCCAGGTGACAGGAGGAAGACCTGGGGACAAAAATGGGGAGGTGGCAGCACCCAGAGGCAGGGTACCTGGAGAGCTTGGCAGGCAGCCCAGGGCCAGCTGAATTCCAAATCCCGGGGTGTGGCTCAAAGTCAGGGACAAGGACAGCAGCTGCGGTTCCAGCAGAACCCATCCAGGCTGAAGGCAAGACATGGAAACAGGCTTAGAGGCTGAGGGCAGCAGGGTTGTCATTGTGACCAGACCGTATGGTTCCTGACCGTACTGACACCTTATATACATCATTTGAATTCCTCACAGCTGATCCTCACTCCAACCGCACATGGTGGCTGACACCTGTGGCAGTCAGGACTGTGGCAGATCAGACAGCTAGAGCCAGTTGAGGGGGATTTTCAGCAGGGACTCGACTCCAGTGGCCACACTGGCTGTGCAGTTGGCAAAGCTCCCGAACTGGATGCTGAGGCCTGGAAGTCAACATGAGGATGGAGGAATCCGAGTGACAGGGACACAGGCAGAGGGTGGCCAGGCCAGGGCGGTGGCCTTGTTCAGCACTGCAGGGTTTTGAGTTTCAGATTTCCTGGGATTTACACAAATTCCCCAACCTGCTGTTTTGTGGGTGGCTCTGATCTCTCACTGGCTGGCCACACTCTGGCTCCAGGAAAGGACTGGGCCGGCTGCTCATATCTGGATCAGAACAGCTCTGTGAGGGCCAAAGGACAGAAAAGTACAGCAGGTGGGGGATGCAAACTCTCCACCTGAGCAGAAATCTACAGTCCCCCACCTTTCCACAGCAGGAGGGTTGGTTTGTCAGATTCCACACACTCAGCTGTCTGTGGTCCCTACAATCTCAGAACCAGGCCTGGGGTCGCATCTCAAAGATAAGGACAGGAGATGGTGCAGCTATATTTCCCCTGCTGAACTGGGCCTGTGGTGTTAAGGGGAAGGTTGGTAAAGTTGCTTTAGGTTCTGCAGGTTGCGATCAGATGCTGGGTTCCAAGTAACTAGCTAGTAAAGTGCTCTTGCTGAGTCCTTATCAGTAAGATAGAAAACAGAATCACACTGTAAGGATTTACACTTTGTAATGTTTGAGTTGCCTTCACCTGACAGGAAATACAAACCATATAATATGTATGTTAAATTTTTTATTCATAGTGTAAAATAATTGGTCTAGAATTCAGTGACAGTTTGTTTAGTTAGAAAATGATAATATTTATTATTTGCAAACCAAAAGTAAAAATATGTTGTCTAAATAAAAAAGAAAATTTTACCCTCTAAAACTTAATTTTTTAAATTTAAATTGTTGAATGGGTAACAGTTCACATGAGCTAAAGATAAAACACCAGTCATTTTTCTATTGTTATTGATTTTTTGGAGCTCTTTATATGTGAAGGATGGGAGCTGTTATCAGTCTCTAGTCTACCCTTAGTTTCTGTGTGTATATGTAAACAAATATAAATGTGCATGCTCACTTTCTTTCTGTTTTTTACACAAGCAGTAGCATATTATATAACTGTCCTCTGCCTGGCTCTTTGTTTAATGGTATATATTGGGGAATCACCCACAGTAGTGAATGGAAGACTTTTCTGTTTTTTAAAGAATTTCAGATGTGTTCTATCCATGGATACTGAAGTTGTTTCAAATCTTTTGTTATAACAGCAATTCTGTCCTAACAGCTTTGATATGTTCCATTTTGCACATATATTTAGAATCAATTCTTAGGAGTAAAATTGCTCAAGAGATCTGTGCCTTTGTAATTTTATAGCTGTTTTGAAATTATTCTCCAAATGAGTTATAAAATGTAGTCACCTAATGTATAAAAATACATCTATTTTGTGTCTTATACCTATTCTAAAAATTTTGACTTTTGCTACTTGAATAGGTTTTCTGTTCATATGGTTGCTCATCTTTCTATATTTTTCTCCCCTGGAGTATCTACTTAAAGTGTTAGCCCATTGATCTGTTGAGTTGCTGATCTTTGCCTTTTTCATTGAACTCTAGGAGCTCTTTACATTTTAAGGGTACAGGTTGTAATTGGAGGTGAAAGGTGCAATTTTCTCCTTGTCTATCTTGATTTATAAATTTGCTGATGGCAGGTTTTTCATGCATAAATTTTATTGTTATGTAGTTTAATCTGTAAATCCTTTTACTGCATTGGGGTGTTCAGTTATAACTAGAAGGGTCTTCCCTTGACTACAACGATGTAAAGGAATTTGCTGATGAGTTTGTTAGTACTTTTATGATTTTATATTTAACATATAAATAATTGACTGACTTGGACTTTATTTTTATGTACAGTGTGAGATATGGATGAATCCTTTGTCTTTTATTGATTTTGCTGGACAGCATCTCAGTTGTCCGAATTCCACTTATCACCGTCATTTTTTTATTAGTTATTTGAGAGGTCACCTTTATTACACACTAATGTCCCACATACTTTGTGTCTCCCTGCACTTCAGTGTTTGTGTGTTGTTCTGCATGTCTGTTCATGAACCAGCACAGCCACGTTCTTATTAGGAGGATTGTAGGATTTGGAACCTAGTGGGGCTGCCTCCGTCTCTATCTCTTTCTATGCAGGATTTTCTGTCAATTCTTGTTTCTATTTTCTATCTGAACTTTTGTCAGATTGTCTAGTCCTCCCTTCACAATAATAATAAAAAAGGAAAGATCCAGAAAATCCTGGATTTAAATTATTATTATTGAAGTTGCATTAATCTATAAAATAAGTTGTGGAAACTGACATCATAAGTCTTTATACTTATACTCATTTTTACAGGTGAACTTTTGAGGGTGTTTAAAAACACTTCTACAGCCCTAGCGGGTTTGGCTCAGTGGTTAGCACGTTGGCCCTCAGACTGAAGGTGCCCAGGTTGGATTCTGGCCAAGGGCACATATTTCCATTTGAGGATCTATCTCAGGCCCACGTAGGGGCGCAGGTGAGAGGCAACCAATTGATATGTCTCGCTCACATCCCTGTTTCTCTCTCACTCTATTTTTCAGCCTCTCTCTCATTTCCACTCTCTATGAAAAGCAATGGAAAAAATATACTCTAGTGAAGATTAAAAAAAAATACTTCTACATACCTTAATTTCAGTTTATTCCTGGAGATTTTGTTTTTGGCCAGTTAAATGGGGGTAGTTTTTTTTACATCTCATCTTCTAAAGCTATTGGTTTCACTATATGAATTTTATACCCTGGTAGCTTGACAGATTCTTTTATGATTTGTGGAAGGTTTTCACTCGTTATTGTCTTTGGGACTGAGGTAGATTTATTTTACCATGTTAAAAAAATATTTACCTAATCCTTTTTTATTATAGTTTATAATGCTGGATTTCACTACTTTCTCGTTTTCTCTAAAGTTGTTTCCAGTTTTTTAATCCTTGGTTGTGTTGCAAGATAAAACAAACTACCTATAACCACATTTTCAAACCAGCCTTTTAAGTTTGTTCTTTATATGACACATAACATGGCAGCTTTGTCGTTCAGAGCCCCGGTCCCCATATCACCTTTTGTTCATGTTACTAAACACTGTCTTCAATTCATTTAACAAAATATTATAGCAGAAGAAACATAGAGCTAATACAGTCATGTCATTATTAAAGAGCTTGCATTTTTTCTGAGAATTTGGGAAAGAATAGATATATGTCTCTTTAATGAAGTAACCATGCTCAGTAAGCCCTCTTAAGTTCCTTCTTGAACAAAGTAGGCAGGTGTGTAGGTGGGCAGACGTCGTTGTATAGGCAGATGGATAGAATTCATACGAATTAAGTCAATTAAAATTGACATGGCACACACTTTCTGTACCCCTCTTTTTAAAAATAAAATAAAAAATAAGAAAGCAAGTAAGTAGAAAATAATGTGTATATATGCCTACTGTATGGTGGACTTGTCGTCATGCACCTATTTCCAAGGCAATGGCAGAGTGCAGGAGAGGAGGACTGGGGAGATGCTACAGAGTCCATTGTATTCCCTAAAATGCCTGAATGTCCTAAGCTCATTTGTTGCCTTTTAATTGTGCAGAATCACATGATTTTGTGGTAACTTGGAACCAAGAGTAGGAAAACCTACAAGGCATAGAGCTCACACCTACCATTCAAAAAAAGCAACCTGCAGGCTTTATACAAAGTATTTATCGCCTGGGGCCTTAGTTGGGCACAAGAACACCCATCACTGTGTCTGGAACTATGAATTTCTAGCATCAAATCCAATATCTGCTTTTAATACTGTGAGAGTCATGGACGTGCCTCTAAATGGTCTACAAACGCTGACATCTGGGTGATTTTTTCGTGTCTTCAGCTGAGAACCTGACAATGGACACATCACTTGAAGTTGGGGCTGTGGAAGAGAATTACCACATGGAGGGCTATTAAATTGATGGCAGTTTTCCTTGCCCCTGAGGCGCCGTCCATACCACAGCTGGGCAGGGACCAAACCCCCTCTTGGTTGTTTGAACTGGTGGTGATGGATTCCCCACCACAACAGAGCTTTGCACCTGTATCCTGTCCAGATTTCTGAAACTGGGACAGGATGGTTCCCCACTTCAATTAGTTTTTGCTTAAAATGCTGAAGGATTTTTTAGGGTGTCCAGAATTTTAAAGATTTGCACTGCCTTTTTCACAAATGGAGAAACCATCGCTAAAGACAATTAGAGCCATCAGCCCAGCCACAGCCCTGCCTGAGCTCTGTGTTCTGGTCCTGCAGATTTCTCCACAGGCATACTCTTATAAATCCACCTGGATGCCCTGATGGATTGAATGAGCTCAGAGTGCATGGGGACAACTTTTGCACCATGAACAACAAGAGAGCTATACAGGGAACAGAACAGAGGTAGAGATGCTGGAGATCACTGCTCCCCTCATCCTCCAGTGGTGTTAGGAAGACAGTGCTCTCCTTCCATGAAAGTCACAGGCACGTGTTCTCAGGAACTGAGGGATGTGAGCCAACAGGGTGAGAACCTTTAGACCAGTGGAGGGTGACCTGGGAGAGGGGTAGCTGAGCAAAGGAGGGAGGCAGGGAAAGAGCAGCCAGCTTATATAGGCCTGCATGTGTTAGGATTGCCATGTAATGTGAGCTTGACTGTGTCCCAGGCACATGTAGTGTTCCTGTGTCCCTGAGCTCTTAGAAGACCTGAGATGTCCACAGAATAGTAGAGACCAGGCTCCTTGGCCTTGGTTTTCTGCTGGAGGTACCCTGTGCCATTGCTCCTTCCAGCATCTCATTTCTTTCTCATTTGCAGCCATAGTCTTTGTTCTCGGTGAAGCAGAATGTGAACTAAAAGGCTTCTTCCTTGTTCCTGCTCTGCACAGATTCCTCTGCTTTCTGCTCATTCTTCCACCTGCCCTCTTGCTCCTCACCTCCTCACCTCGCTGACTGGCAGATGGTCTGTCAACCTGCTGATGCACTCAGGCCTTTCCCCAGTGTCTCCATGTGCCTCTGTGCACTTGAGCGATGAATCTCATTTCCCAGCTTCTCCATAAGCTCCCAGGTACTGATCTTTTTGGGGCTCCTTCTGCTGCCTTCCTCTGTTGCTAGCCCACCTCCTGAATCTCATACAATCACAGTGAAACATTCGGCTTGAGCGTCACTGTTCCTGCCTGTGGGCGTCCACCAGGGCCCTGGTGGGACCACTTTCTCCTGACCGCATCTTCCACCCATCACGTCCCTTCCTGGTGGGCAGGCTCAGCAGCCTGCAGGTACTTGGAATCTAGCAACAGAGAGCTTGGCAGGGACATTTCCAGGGATGATTGAGGCACACAAATGGGGTGCACTCCTGTTACAGTACTCTTCCTGGGAAGAGTTAAGAATTTAGCACTCCTATCTAGGAAGAGTTAAGAATTTAGATCAGTTACAGGATGGGAAGTCACAAGAACCCATTCTGTGCTGTTCACAGTGCACTCAAGTCTCTAAGAACTCCTGGGAAAGGTGAGGTTCATTCTAGATTCATAATAGAAAATGATGCAGGAAAATGGTCACGTGGAGAGGAGAGGGCACGAAGCCCAGAATGTGTAGGACAGGGGATGTTGGAGGAGTTTGAGGCAGTTAATTTAAAACATTGTTTTTTGGATATTGTGATGTGTGGTATTTGTCTGCTTTTAAAATACGTGATTTCCTTTTTCCCAGGCACCTGCCACCACTATGTCTTTAAGATGCTTTAAAAAAAATTATGCATATTTTTTAAAGTATTTCAAATGTTTTCTTTTACCCCCCATTGATCGCATAAACCCTGTACCCCGACACTCAGGCTTTCATCACACTCTTGTCTGAGTCCATGGGTTATGCATATATGCATATAAGTTTTTAGCTTAATCTCTCCCCACACACCCACACACCCCCTTCTTCCCTCTGAGGTTGGTCAGCCTGTTCCTTTCTTCTGTGTCCCTGGACCAATTTTTTTTTCATTTTTTTTCTTTTTGAGATTCCACATGTGAGTAAGATCATGGGATGCTCCTTTTACTCTGACTGGCTTATTTCACTTAGCATAATACTCTCCAGGTCCCACCATGCCGTCTCAAAGGGTAAGGGAACTTTCTTTTTAAGTGCTGCATAGTATTTCATGGTGTAAATGTACAAGAAGATACTTGATAACATTTCAGTCTTCTGAACTTTAAAAACCTGTTTTGTGTCCTAACTTGTGGTCTGTCTCTGAGAATGTCCATGTGCACTTGAGGAAAATGCATGTTCTGCAGCTCTGGGGAGAAATGTGTAAATGTCAGTTAATTCTTTCTGATCCAGTGTGTCATTTAGAGTCACTGTTTCCTTGTTCATTTGTTGTCTGGAAGATGTATTCAGTAAGTCAATGGGGTGTTAAAGTTTCCTACTATGACTGTATTGCTATAATCTCTCCTTTAAAGAGCTCGAGAATTTTTTTCTTCAGCCTGTGTGACTCCTTTGTTCTGAGGTGGGTCTTTTGTAGACAGCTTCTATTTGGATCTTGTTTTCTTATCCATTCACCGACCCTATGTCCTTTGATTGGAGCATTTAACCCATTTACGTTTAGTTATTATTAGGATGTGCTTATCTATTGCCATTTATTTCTTTGTGGGAATGTTGCTCTATTTCAACCTCTTATTACAGCAATCACTTTAACAATTATTGCAATGCTGGCTTGTTGGTGATTAACCCCTTTACCCTTTTTGGCATGGGAAACTCTTTATTTTATTTTCTATTTTGAATGATAGCCTTGCTGGATAGGGTATTGTTGGTTTCAGATCCATTTTTTTACCTTGAGTGTTTCATTCCATTTCCTTCTGGCCTATAGAGTTTCTGATGAGAATCCAGCTAACAGTCTTATAGTAGCTCCTTTGTAGATAACAGATTGCTTTTCTCTTGCTGCCTTTAAGATTCTCTTTTTCCCCGGCCTGGTGTGGCTCAGTAGTTAAGCATCTACCTAGGATCCAGGCGATCAAGTTCAGTTTTGATTCCTGAACTTGTATGATATATTCTTTGAACAGATTAAAGAAGTTTTATGCTATCATTTCTTGAAAAAGATTCTCTAACCCTTGCTTACTTTCACCATCTTCTGGCAGTCCTATGATGTGTATAGTATTATGTTACTTGTTGTGCCACAGCTCCCTTAAACTGTCCTCCTGTTTTTTTTTGTTTTTTTTCTTTTTGGTTCCCTGATTGAGTCACTTTTCTACCTTGTCTTCTAATTTGCTGAGCAGATCCTCAGCTTCTGCTAATCTAGTGTTTATTCCTTCCAGTGTTTTCTTATTTCTACTATGTCATTCCCAATTTTCTTTATACTTTCCTTTTTTTTTTTTTCTCATTCTGTTGAGCATCCTTATGATCTAGCATTCCAAACTCTCTATCTGATACCTTCTTATCTCCATTTCATTTATCTCTTGTTCTGGAGAATTCTTTTGTTCTTTCACTTGGGGCTTCTTTTCTTGTCTCCTCATTTTGGCTGCCCATATGGTTTTCTTTCTATGTATTAGTTAGATCCGCTATGATTCCCAGTCTTTTCCATGGTCTGTAGAGCAGGCCAATGTCAGATGCTGTTTGTGACTGGCCTTGAGAACACTCTTTGAAGCTTTCCACAATCTACAGTTTGTGGCTCCTTCTGGGGAGACTGTGTGTGTTTGGAAAGACCAAGATGCATACCAAGGTCTACTTTTCCAAACCCTGGTTCCAGAAGCAAATCAGGCAAAGATCAAAGACCCCTGAGGCTGTTATTCAGTCTCTTTTTGAGCCTCAGGCTATAGAAACTCCACAGGTTGGGTGTAGAGGTTTTCCAGCATGGCAGGCAATCGCTTCAACAACCTCCCCCCCAGGCAAAAGTGGCTAGGAAGGTAAATGCCTACCTGGGAAAGATATCTGCTACAGTATGGGAGAATGACTCCCCACAGGAATCCACATGGCTGCCCTCAGAGCTCTACCTCCAGAAGGCAGCAATCCTGGACTTTCCTCACACAGCTCCAGTCCACTTTGCTCTCTGATCACTGGAGCCCAACGTGAGTGCCTACATAGGAAACTTTGTACATTGGCCCTATAAGAGTGTGCCTGCCTTTCCAGCCTTATCACCCTTGCACATGAAACCCTGCTGCTTCTCACAGCCAGATATTATGTGGGCACCTTTCTCAGTTGTGGTGCCCTGGGCTGGGGAACTCAGCTTGGGGTTTAGGCCCAATAGTTCTCAGTGAGAACCCCCCAGAGATGAAACATCCTTCAGGACTTAAAGCTGCTGCCTGTGGGAGCCCAGCCAGCACTCTCATGCATCCACAGTTTCTGCCAGTCTCTGTGTGGTCTCAGCTTTTCATCCTTGGTCATGACGGGCTCTCCAGCTAGTCTGAAGTTGAATATTCAGGATGGTTTTTCTGTATTTTAGATGTAATCTCACTTTGGTTTTGGGAGAGTGTGTGTAGCTTCCACTCAACCCTCCACCATCTTTGAATGCCTGAGATACCTTCTGGGTAACACCATTGAAGTGCATGTTTTTGGAGGATTTTCCATCTTTGAGCTGTGTTCCCTTTTTTGTTGAAATGTGGCCTGAATGACCAGTAGCGAAGGGTGTAATATTAATTATACATTGAATTCTGAGTCCTTTTTTACTTGGAGCTTGTGAGTGCATTCATGACCACACAAAGGACATGGGTTGGGGAGGGGAACCAGGCTCAGTCATTTGTCTCCCTCTTTCCATCCCATCACCTCGCACTTTGAGGACACTGATTCTGGGACTAGAGTCAGCAGGAGATGTTGCCTGGGCTCCAGGAGGAGCCTTTGGTAATAGCCCAGGGGTTTTCATCCCATTGGCTTCCCTGTGGCATCTATGCTGCCACCCTGTGAAGCTGCGACCCAGTGAGCTAGACACAGGGAGGAGGAAGCCCTTTGTAGTCTGAGTTGGCCATACTTCGCTAGAACTCCACCAGAATTCTTGGGTAAACTGTTTTTTACCCTATCTGCACAAGGAATGTGCTCTCACCATCTGCATGAATCATCTCCTAAAGGATTTGGAGACACACAGCTGAGCAAGCCAAAGACAAAACCCTGGTATGAGCTTGAACAGGACTGTGGGTCACACCTGAGAAAATGGGGGGAAATCCTATGTGGACACAAGCATGCATGATTTCTTTTTTTTTGGCCCACTGGTGGGCCAACCATCAGCCTTCCATGCATGTTGTTGAATAAACCAGTGGAGTTTTTCGAAAAGGGAAGATAGCTTGCAAGATATGGACCTTAGAAAAGCCATCAGTATTCTCTGTGCCTGCTCTGACCTGCTGCCAGGTGTGTGCAGGTTCCAGATTGTATCCAATTGGTGGGCATGAGGGGGGCTTTCAGTGCAAGGAGCTCAGGAAAGAAAGAGACAGACAGCA
This sequence comes from Miniopterus natalensis, assembly GCF_054644295.1. NCBI lineage: Eukaryota > Metazoa > Chordata > Mammalia > Chiroptera > Miniopteridae > Miniopterus > Miniopterus natalensis. The sequence continues at coordinate 8,037,127 of NC_142102.1, forward strand.
ACAGAGATGTAGACATATACAGAGAGATACACACACACAGAGGAAAAGACCCACAAACTGTGAAACTGGGCTGGGGAAGGACTCACAGGCATAGAGAAGAGGAGGACAGTTGGGAAAGGGCAGCTCATGTAAATTTCAGAAGGGCCATGTCACCTAACCAAGGCCATTGGGCACAGATGTGAGAAGGAAGAGAAGCATCTTTCCTGCCTGTTGTAGGGGGTCTGTGCCCTGTTTCCAGTGTGGAGCTTCTACCCTGAGAAAAAGACTCAGCGCTGGAAAGAAAGGAAGTCAGGTAGGTACACAGTGATGCAGTAAGGAGACAAAGACTAGTAGGGGCTGGGAGCCCCATGACAACTAAATCGTCAGGTATGTACCCCACTGAACATGGGTAAAACCTGAGTATGTACTTATAAGAGCTCAGAGCCAGAGTGTGAACCTCGCTTACTATGTTCCTTCAGATCATAAACAACATTTGGAGAACAGACACTCCTGAGCTTGCAGCCTTCTGAGCATTTGTCCACTGTTTCTTCCCCTCCCCCACCTATTCCTCTCTTCTTACCACTTTCTGAAAAAAATAGAAAAATTAAAAATGTCTATGGGAGAGGATTAACAAAAACAAAGGAGTAGTGTCTCCAAAGTGAGTCAATCAAAGGTCTCATTCCTGCTAGTAATTGGTCTCTCTAGTCCCCAAACGGAAGTGAATTACCTTTGAAAATGCCCTCAAAGGACTGGAGCAGAAGCCTGGTTTAGTGTTTTTTATTCACTAATCCTTACCAGAGGTTACTTTTTCCATTACTTTACAGAGACTCAAAGGGAGAGAGAGAGTAACATCCATGTGAGATCGGTTGCCTTCAGCATGTGCTCTGACTGGGTCTGGGGTTTGAGCCTACAAGGGAGGTATGTGCCATGGGCCAGAATCAAACCGGGTACCCTTCAGGCCCCCGTGAAGTGCTCTGAACACTAAGCCAAATCGCAAGCAAGGATTCATGTCTTAATGGCAGAGTGCTGCATTTGGGCATTGGTCGTGGGGTGCGCACAGTATTGCCCGGGGCTGTCAGGCACATGTGGCTGGGATGAGGGGGGCTTTGTGAGTCTCATCGTGGTCAGTTGATGGCTCGGGACATGTTACACACACTGCTTTGTCAGCTGACTATGGGATTGGTCAAGAGTCAAATTAAGGAATTGTAGGGTTCAGGCAGGGATGGGGCGCACCCTGAAATGTTTTCTGGGGTCCCCACTCCCCCTCCCCTTATGTTTAGAGGCACCAAGAAAGTGTCTCCATCAGATCTAAACTGCCTTTTTTCCTGTCTGTGTCCCGACTCCACTTTGCAGACAGCTGGCTCCATGGAGGAGAAGGTGGGAGGAAGGAAAGAAAGTTTGTCTTGGACCCAAGCCCTGCTTCCATAGTCCTTTTGCTCAGTGTGTGAGGAATCCCATGGCCTGAGGGCTCAAGCCTCTTCTCTGCAAGGTGGAAACTCCAGTGCTTGCTCCCTGGGGTTACCAGGGTTAATGAACTTGGTGCCATACAGGCCATGGGGGCACTTCCTGGTCATTAATAATATGTATATATGTGTGTATAAGCCTATTTGTGTGTAGATGGATAGATACACATATGCAGATTTGGTAGGTACAGACAGATACATACATACATACATTTGTAAATATATGGATGTACATATATGTATATATCTACGCATCTGTCTATCATCTCTCTCTCTCTACCTATGTGTCTATCTAACTGGAACCAACTTAAACATCCATCAACAGGCGGATGGAGAAATAAGCTGTTTAATATCCATACAATAGGATGCTTCTCAGCATTAAAAAGGGATAACTAATGATACATGCAACACCATGGATGAATCTCAAAATAATTATGCCAGCCAAAAATAAGTACATACTTTATAATTTGACTTATGCAAAATTCTAGAATATACAGTGTAATATATAATCAGAGTAAGGGATGCGATTATCCTGTTCTTTTTATTGGCAGCATTTAGCAAAGTGTCTTGCATCTGCTGAATGCTCAAAAAATATTCACCAAAAGAATGAATTAACAAGTTGTCACTTTTGGACATAAAATTGCACCCAATTCTTTAGATATGGACTATCGTTTGAAAAATTCTAATATCCTTCGTTTGAGATTTTATATTTCTGTCAATGCAACCCAAGGTTTTGTTAATATTTTACATCATACTTTTTAATTTATGTCCAACTTACCCACTTACATTTAGTGCCAATTTACATCTTGAATTTGTGGCCAACTAACTTCTTAAACATCTTTTAAATGGGCTGCTCTGAGCTATTTTCTTGTCTCATCTCCTGCAGCAGAATTTGGAAACTGAAGTGTGTGATTGATGGGTATTAGAACACTGGGGTTTAGCACATTGCTTGGCACACAGTAGGCATTTCCATTATTTGTGGACATAATGGTTTTACAAAATAGTTTTATTGTGCTGTTATTGCATGTTTGAATTTTACACCAAGACTCATTGTAAATTGCTAAGCATCATGACCATACAGTAACAAGCTTCCCTCCCTCCCTCCCTCCCTCCCTCCCTCCCTCCCCCTCTCCCTCTCTTCCCTCATTCACCAAGCACTTATTGATACCCTGTTCTGTGTTAGATGTTATCACACAAAGTTGAGCCCCTGCCCCCGCTGCCAAAGAACTGGCAAGAAGACAGATGTATAAGTAATTATAGTGTAATCAGGAACGTAATTCTTCTGATAAAGGAACCAGGAGGTGCTTAAAGGGAAGTGTAAAGATGGGCATGGGTACCTTTCCTGACCACCATCGTTCTCTTTGCTTCCTTTGCCATTTCCCATCCTCGCACTTCTTCAGGTGGCAGCCATGGCTTTGATTCCAGGAGAAACAGCTTGCAGGTCCCCAGGCTCTGGGCACTGGGGCTGGGGGTGTAGAATTAATCACACTGAGCAAACACTCTCACTTAAAATCATTTCAAATCAACTATCAGATAACAGATAAGTTAAATAAACTGGTTTCAGTAAGTGGTGCATATAAAGTAAGAAATACAACAGGAAGCAAGAGGTTGTGAAACACTCACCGTGCTTAAGATGCCATCTGTCCATCAAGGATTTTAAGGGTTAATGTCGTTGGAGGTCTCCTTTGATCAGACACCTTATTTCTAGCTCAGATAGCTTTCTCTTGCTGGTATTACCTGCCTATTGCTGTTATTCTGAGGCTTCAGCCATCATAGTATGACAATGCTGATGGCTTTAAGCTTTTAAATCTTTAATCACTCCAATTCCTGTACATTGGTTCTTGTTACTTAAGTTGGCGCCACACTTCTCAGGAATAGAGCTGTGAAATAAAGATGTGTCTGTGTCTTCTCTTCCCCTGTGGTTTACCTAAAACAAACCCCAAAGAACATAGACCTGGAAACCACAAACTTCTTATTTCCTCCAAAATTATTCTTTGTGTGATTGAGACAGATCCTGTGTTGTGGTTTTTGTAGCGTGGCTGCTGTCTGCCTTTTCCCACCTTATTTCTTAGTAAATAGAAAAGTTGTTCTAGCCCATTCTTCTTGGCTCACACAATGCTAAAAACAAACAAACAAAAGAAAACAGTAATGGCAGCTAACCTTTTGAGCATTTACTGTGTGAGAAGCCTGGGCTGAGTGCCTTGCATGCATTATGTGATTGAATCCCTATGTAGGTTGTCTGTACCACAGACTCCCAGCCTCTGCCCTTAGAGATTGCAAACCGGTAGCTCTGACATGGGACTATGCAGTTTTGGATAGTTTTAAGAAAGGGAGTAACTTAACGTTACAGTTTTTAACACACATGCTAGATTATTCTGATGGAAGATGCTAGCACTGCACTTGGAGAAGCAATAGAGTATATGTACTGTAATTGATAAATTGCTGGGATGGAAACAAGAGCATTGGTCTGCCAGTAACTATGTCTTACCAGTGGGATGGGTGAGGTGATATTGGTAAATCAGACGAGGCTTACTGGTGGAGGTGAGGTAGAGTGGTTAAGAACAGGACTCGGAAACCAGGTATCCTCCGTTCCCATTTTGGCTCTGCCATTTGCTAGTTGTGTGACCTTAAGTCAATTAGCCTCTCTGTGCCTCAGTTTCCCTACATGTAAAGTGGGGATATAAATAGCACTTGACTTATATGGTCATTGGAAGAATTGAATGAGCTAATACCTGTCATTTGCTTAGAATATTGCCTGACCCACTGTAAGTTCTATTAATTATTTCTTCTCATTATATTGTTGTTATTTGAAGGTATATCTTTGCACTGAAGCTTGGAAAAAGAGAAGTCCACCAGGTGAATTGCCAGACGTGGTACAAGCAGGCAGCACCCCCAGCAGAGCAGACACGTGCAAAAGCACAGAGATCACAAACAGCCTTATGTTGCTGGAGCAGACAGTCTAGGATGTGAGGCTAGGGGAGTGGGCAGGGTCAGGTCCTGAGGCCCTGGGTTTGCACTGTGGATTTGGAAGTGATGGAGAACCTTCACAGGAGCACCAGAGAGAGATGTTTTTGATGACTCTGGTGGATCTGTGGAACTTGGGTTTGAGGAAAATAAGATGACAGGCAGGATGACTAGTGAGGAAGACCTGCAGGGATCCAGGTGACAGATGGTGAAGAGATGGAACTCGGACACCAGTGAAAGGTTGTTGAGAGGATATTTCAGAAGTGAAGGGAGATACAATAGACAGGTCTCACTTTCATGAGGACAGGTTAAGAAGAGAGAGACAAAGGCCAGGTTTCTGTCTGGGGAATTGTGTGAACAGCAATGCCACCAACTTACATAAAGCACAAGGGAGTGTTTGCAGATCCCGTGAGTTCAGTTTGGGAATGTGGAGTCTGTGGTACCACAGAAGCCCACACAGAGATGTTTCCAGGCAGTGGGGCATTAGGGTCTCAAGTTTGAGGCTCTGGTTCAGTTGGAAGCTTGGACCACAGAACCCAACACGCATTAAAGCGCTGGTGCACTGAAAGGAATGCTACAGACACGAGACATTCCCAGCAGTGCTGTCCTATTCCTGCAGTTTTCAGCAATAAGCAGTTTACATTAAAATAGAAACAACTCCAATAAAAATTTCCTACAAAGAACAATACACTCGTCCTCCAGCTTATTAGGAGGATTTCTGAAGAGAAGACACTATGAAGTGACATGCATTTAAAGCCTAGGCTTCCAAAGGACATTTTCAGACAGGCCATATTCATTTTTGGTTGATTACAAAGTAAGTAGGTAAGCCAGCAGGAGAGGCCTCCTTTGGGTAAAATTTCCATTTGCTGTGGGCTGCAGGAGGATTACTTATACCTAAGGCTTTTTAGATAACACCTAAGATACCATGGAAGAGGCATTTGTATAGATCTCCAGAATACCAGAGTTAGAAGCAACCTGATTTTATATTATATGTGAAAAGCCCCCACAGCAAATACATGGCTTGCAGTCGTGGGCTTCTCGAATGTTCCGTGCAGACTCTCCTCAACATTGGAAGATGTGTATTTGCACCCTCTTAATTCTTTCATTCCTCTAACTGCCTGCCTTAAAGCTAAAGAAGACATAAAACATGGATAAATGTAGCACTACCAGGATGGACGTGCCAGCTTGGGGGGTCTCAGTGACATGGCACACTGCTTTCAGACTGTCCAATGAAGCTCGGCTAGGAAGTTCTGTTGGATTAAAGTGTTTCCATATTTAAAAGACAAGTGTCACATCCTCCTGCACAACCCTTCTTTTCCCAAATGTGATTTGTTACAGCTGTGGAGCTAGCACAAGCATCAGGTGGTACAGGAGCAGTAGAATATCAATAGGAGTTGGTAGGAGTGGAGGTAATGAGGGCAGTGCTGACGATGGTGAGAATGATGGTGTGTATTTATTAAGTGCTTTCTATAAGCCAGACTCTGTGCACCTTAGAGGCTGTGTGAAAGTACAACTGAGCCCTGGCTGGTGTGGCTCAGTTGTCTAGAGCCTCATCCCACACACCAAAAGGTTGCAGATTTGATTCCCGGTCAGGGCACATACCTAGGCTGTGGGTTCTATTCCAGGTAGGGGAGTGTTCAGGAGGCAGCCAACCAATGTTTCTCTCTCACATCACTATCTCTCTCTCCCTTCCTCTCTCTCTCAAATCAATAAGCATGTCTCCTGGAGAGGATTTTTTTTAAGTATAATTGAAAACTTTAATGCTCAAGTTCAGATTTCTGGGAATTATTTCAGTGCCAGCATTTTCTAGCTACATGTCTTTGAGAAAATACACAAATTCTTGAAGTCTCAATTTCCACATCAGTGAAAATAAAAAAAATAAAAGTGTCTCCATGAAAGGGATTTAGACTAAAATAAAATAAAGTGTAGAAAGTACCTGGCAAAGTTTATAATCCTGACTCTGTGAAAGAGGCTTGGTTATTAATCTCATTTTCAGGATTAAGAAACTGAGAGTCGGAAGGTAAAGTGGTCCACAAGTTTGCCTTATGGTAGAGCTGGAATTTAAATCCAGGTACATTTGACCCCTAAGTTGCCTCATAACCATGGTATACATTTTATTTGAATAAATGACTTCATGCTTGAATCTTGAAAATTGCTTCTTAAATCTGGAACATCTTATTTAGGCATATTTGCACTAGTTATCCAAGGACAGTTTTCTACACATAGAATGTTCCGTTTCTGAGTCCTCTGGAGTTGTTCAGCGAGAGGCCTTTGTTGTAAGCATTCGATCATGGGTGACCGTCCTTTCCCAGGAAAATGACAGTTTACAAAAGGAGCACTTTTAGCATGCAAGACTGAAGACTAGACAAAGTAGAATAACAGAAGACAGATCCAGGATAAAAAATACTGTTGTTAGAACAGTGTATACCACTGTAAATCTGACCACTTCTTTTTCATGCACTAGTGCACTGAGGTTGCCCACAGTTGGATCCTGCTTTCCATGGTCACATAATTACTGCCTTCCCTGCTGACTGACAACAGAGGACAATTAGCTGACTCTTAGCTTCCCTGGTATCCCTGTGACTCTGACTCTTACCCCTGAGCTAAGAGAATATTAGTCAACTTCAAGGAGTTTTCTTTCTATTACTTTTCCATAAGCTGATTTAGAAGCCAACTTGTGGTTTGTGATAAGAATGTTGAAAATATAACTAGGATGTTACATTCAACTCCATAAATAAAAGATGGCTTCAGTGGAATTATAATGGGTGGCTTTCATTTTATACCATTTTAAGTTCCAAGGACTTTAACAAGGGGGTTGTTAAAAGTAAATGCTGCTTTATTACACATTGCGAAGCAGCAGCAGTTAAGGCATTGTCTATGTAACTAAGCTTCCAATCCATAGACGACATCCAAGTGTCTGCAGTGGATAGAAAAGTAAAGCCAATGATGGACCCAGAACCACTATCTTTCATAGAAAAATATCCCTCTCAGACATCTAAGAAAAACCTCGATCAACAAACTTAAATGTGAATCATAGAAATGCTGTGAGATATGTATTTTTGTAAGTGGCCTACTGCCATTTAAAACATTCTTGGTGAAAGATGAGTAGAAAAGCTAGGGCTGGAGCCCAAGTGTTTGACTATTGGTCTACTCATCTTTGGGGGTCAGAGTTTGATTAAAGAAATCAAGACTCTACAAAAACCTATAATCCATAAGGTGTCTTTTCATTATTCTTATTCCCTAATTAACTTCTTCCTTGATTTTGTTCTTGGAGCAATTTATAGGACCCTAAAATATAAGAGGCACATCAATACAGTGGCTATAGGCTTGACCCAGATTCTGAAGCATGACACTGTCTAGCTTTGTGACATAAAATGAAGTATCAATCTCTCAAAGTGTTGTTCCACTCAGGGGTATTTGACAGTGAAGGAAAGACAGGTCCAAAGTTCCTCTCTGCTGTTGATTGTGGCGACAGTGATGAAGATTTCCTTTGTATAGTGTGTTAGGATAATTTGTTATGTATGCCTGTCCCATTAGACAGTGAACGAAAGTAAGTGTGAATTGGATTCATGCCCTGGCCCCAGGGACTGATCCAGCCTGGCTGTCTTGGAGGCAAATAATACATGTGGTGCTATAGTGAATGAATTGGAGCCTAAGAGTGTCAAAACTCACCTTGTAACTTACTAATTATGCTGCTGTTCTGCACTGAGGAAGTCACTCCCCCTCTTGGTTTGTCCACTTGTCCAGGTAGAGGGAGGAGGTCTCCTAAATGCCCTTTGGAGATGCTGTAAGAGAGCATTTACCATTTCATGGCAATGCATACCTTCATTTGTGAGAGATTAATACTCAATATCAGTGAAATACATAACCTTCCATTTCACCACTTTTTCGTAGTTCCCAAGTGCTTACCAGCACACACCTAGTAAACCTACCTCTAGGTCAGAGGAGGGCCCTAATTAGGAGAGGCATTGTGAGCAGTAAGAGAAATAATTGAGGCACTTAACTGCACCAAGCCCCAACCTTCATCTATTACTTTCTAAGTAGTTAAATATTTTAGGTGATAATCAATTTTGTCTTTGCTTGAATAATATGGATTTTTTAAAATCTCCACCTGAGGATGTTTTTATTGATTTTGAGAGAAAGAGAGAGAGAGAGAGAAAAGGAAACATCTATGTGAGAGAAACATCAATTTGTTGCCTCCCATAAGCACCCCGGCCAGGGATCAAACCTGCAACCTAGGTACTGGGAATCAAACCTGCAACCTTTTGGAGTACAGGATGACGCTCCAGCCAATGAGCAACCTTGCCGGGAAAATTATCTGAATTTTAATTGCCCATTTCCTATACATCTTATGTGAAAATTATTAAAAATAATATTATACATCAAAAGGTCTGGCTATAAATACACCAAAATGATCATTATGTGTGAGGAGTGAGATTATAAGTGATTTTTTTGGTCTTTCCTATTGGAAACTTCCTTAAGTGTAGGCTCATTTAGTGGCGTGGATTCAACTTACACAGATTGGGGCAACTGCATGGGTGCTGATGGCCCCAGGCCGCAGGGCTCTCTGGAGCATCTGTGGCTCCTGAAGAGGGAGGTGAAGGGAAAGCCAACCTACGAAACTCAATCATGGTTCTCCCTCTATTGCGGCAACTACAGGCTTCTAGCACTGTGTGTCTTGGCTTCTGCTGCTGTGCTTTTTTGCTACTGGTCCATGGTTAATCAGCGATCTTTGCTCTGTATTTTCCTCTCTCAGCTTGTGCTTTCTCAAGGTTGCTACCTTTTCATAAATGCAGCTCATTCACCAAAACAGAGTTCCTTACCAAGTGGTGAACCTGGCCCTGAAGGTCAACACCATCCTGACCCTCAGAAGACACTGAAGGTCAACACCATCCTGACCCTCAGAAGAGATTGAAGGTCAGCACCATCCTGACCCTCAGAACAGAGTGAAGCACCAGGTAACTGCTTTCTGTGGGGTGTGGAAGTAGGTTTCCCTTGTTTTTAGCTTTTATCCATTCTAAAGTGTGCATCTACCTATTCCAGTAATGCAAGGGTCTGTCACATATTTAGAATTCACTAGAATTTTTGGTCACTAAGAGACTAGGAAAAAGGATTATTACAGTTTTACATATTCTGTGGTTTGAGTCAGTTTCGATGAGCTGCCCCGGGGGAGGACTTCATTGTGCTGCAGAAGCACCTTCCCGAGGCTGTTTCCCTGTTTTCTTTCCACGGCTGCGGGGTTGAAAGAGTGCACAGACATCCCCGCGGAACAGATGTGTCCAACCCAGGCAGTGCCGGCCGCAGATCCTGAACTTTGGGTGTGAAGCTGAGCCTTCATTCTGGCATCAGAGAAAACCAACCTCTGAGACGGTCTGAAATGCACAATTGTCCCTGCTCCTTGAAGGAATTTTCTCTGTTCCCAAGAGGCACAGCCCATGTATAAATAAGAAAATGGCCTGTCATTAACCAAGATATGTGGACGTGTAGGATTCCCTGGTGCTGTGATTTGATGGTGGTGCAGAGTGAAGACCTCCTAAGGTCACTTCCTGTCCTTTCCCAGTGTTCGGTGGTCACCAGCACTTCAAAATGTAGCACAGGTTAACAGGGAGGGCCTGAGCCCGGCCAGGTGGCATAGCTGTGTATTGCCCTGGGTAAGTTGGGAGCTTCTTGGAGGGGCCAGTTGGTTTTGGGGTGCTCCATTACAGCTTGCAGAGCTCCTCCTTCTCTGTGCCCCTTCATTTCAGCTTAGAGGTCTCCTCTGCCTGGTTGTTGTAGGTGTGTCTGATTATTGTGTTGAAAGAGCATTCTTGCTTCTCATTTTCACTCACCTTTAATTTTAATATATGTTTTAATTGATTTCAGAGAGAGAAGGAGAGGGAGAGAGAAAGAGAAATATCAATGATAAGAGAATCATTGATCAGCTGCCTCCTGCACGTCCCCTACTGGGGATCAAGCCTGCAATCCAGCATGTGCCCTGACTGTAATTGGACCTCTATCTCCTGGATCCTAGGTCGATGCTCAACCGTTGAGCCATGCTGGCAGGGCATCATTTTCCCTATTCTTAAGTCATAAGGTCAGCCAACTGAGTAAAAAATCATTTGGCTACAATTCTTTTTATGATTTCTAAATTCACATCTGAATTATTGTTTTTTGTGTTTTTTTTAAAGTCTTAGTAATGAGAATGTGAGAAAGGGAAGATATGCCATTATTTACTTTTAATTTGGCTTAAAGAGTGATGGTAGCTTGTTGCAAGTTGTAATGATTTTAAAGCTCTTAGACCTGTGGCCACATAGCCTATTGTGATATAAATACATTTTCCCAAACAGAGGCCTGGTGAAGAGGAATTCTTTGATATTATCAGACAAAATACTTTAGTTAGTGTTTTCTTAAAAGATGTATAAAAAGAACTTTCACCTTGATCAGGACAATTGAGGTTGACATGAGGTGTTAGAGCATTCTTTCCCTTGTAAGATCATTTTATCAAAATAAAAAGGGTCTTCAACAAGACATCCCACAAATCCCAAGATAATAATTACATTCTTGGAACTGGAAATCTTGTATATATTTACAGACATTTTAGAGTTGGGCATTTGTGGCTTTTTGCACACTATGAAATATTTATGTATTGTTCAAATAACCTTCTTAGTTACCATTGGATACCTACTGTCAGACAGGAATTGCATTTAGAAAGGAATTGAATCTAAATTGCAAAATCCAGAAAGCTCTCATTCCCAGATATTTTAGTAGAAATCTTCCTGCGACAACAGTTGAAAATGCTGGGAAACAGGTGTTCATTTGCTTAGAGGGTATTTTGTTATTTGTGGTAATGAATGAAAATAATTACTCTCATTTTAAATTTCATTTAGATGATACAAGGTTGTCAATAAAATTTGCCTATCTATACTAAACTTTTTTAAAACAGTAATTTGTAAAAATTTATTTTCAATTACATTTGGCATGCAATTACATTAGTTTGAGGTGTAGGACTTAGTTATTAGACATTTATATATCTTACTGAGTGACCGCCCTGATAAGTCTAGTATCCATCTGATCCCCTATAGTTATTATAGTATCACTGACTATATTCTCTAGGCTGTACTTTATGTCCACATGACTATTTTTGTACTTTTTAATTTCTTTCATCTTTTTAAACCATCTGCCCCAAACTCTTCCCATTTGGCAACCATCAATTTGTTCTCTATGAGTTTGTTTCTGTTTCATTTGTTTGTTTATTTTGTTCTTTAGATTCCACATATGAGTGAAATCACATGGCATTTCTCTTTCTCTGTTTGACTTACTTCACTTAGCATAATTGCCATTAGGTCTATCCATGCTGTCACAATTGGTCAGATTTCATTCTTTTCATGGCTCAGTAATATTGCATTGTATGTATGTACCACCTTTTCTTTATCCATTCATCTACTGATGGACACTTAGGATACTTCCATATCTTGGCCATTTTAAATAATGTTGCAATGAACATAGTTGCATATATTTTTTTGAATTACTGTTTTGGATTTCTTTAGATAAATACCCAGAAGTTGAATTGCTGCATCATATGGTAGTTTTATTTTAATTTTTTGATGAACCTCCATATAGTTTTCATATATATAAATATATAATATTAATTCTTTATCCTATGTATCATTGGTAAAAATCTCCTTATCTTCGCCAATTCATTATGTAGTCTTCACCTTTGGTTTCCTTTACTGTGTACATGATGTTCCTACTTTTGTCTTTTAACCTTTGTACTAGCTTTATAGTTGTTTGATCCAATGCTTTTACTACGTGTTTGCCTTTCCCAGTGAGAATTTTTGCTTTCCCATATTTTCTTATTCCTATTTTTCATCTCTGTTTCTATATTAAAAGTCCCTTTAATATTTCTTGTAATACTGATTAAGTGATGGTAAACTCCTTCAGCTTACTCTTGTCTGAGAAACTCATTACTTCCCTGATTCTAAATAATACCTTTGCTGGGTAGATTGATTTTGGTTGTAAGTTTTTTCATCATCTTGAATTTTCTGTCCCAATCCCTTCTGGCGCCTGCAAAATTTAGAAATTTTGTTGAGATATCAGCTGACAATCTTATAGGAGATTCCCTGTAGGTAACTAACTGCTGCTTTTAAGATCCTCTCTTTGTCTTTAACCTTTTGCATTTGAATTATGATTTTTTTGGTGTGGGTCTCTTTGAGTTTATCTTGGTTCAGCCTCTTTTTGCTTCCTGAACTTGTATGTCTATTTTCTTCATGAGATAGGGAAGTTTTCAATAATTATTTTTTCAAATGGGTTTTTTATCCCTTGTTCTCTCTTTTCCCTGTGGTACCCCTATGATGGGATAATTGGTGCACTTGATATTGTCAGACAGGTCCCTGTAACTATCCTTACTTTTATTCTTTTTTGCTGTTCTTGCTGGCTCTTTCCCACTCCTTTGTCTTCCAGATCACTGCTTTCATCCTCTGATTTTTCTGATTTGTTGTTGAGTGCTGCTAACATATTTTTATGGCAGTGTTTCTTTTTCTTCTTCCTTTCTGACTGGTCCTGTTTTTTGTTCTCTCATTTTTTGTGTGTTTTCTCTTTGTTGAAGTTCTTGATGAATTCATATACTCCTCCTATAAGTTGATTGAACATCTTTTAGCCAGTATTTTGAACTCTGGACCTGGTAGTTTGCTTGTTTCCACTTCATTTAGTTCTTTTTTCTGGGGTTTGTCTTGTGCTTTCATTTGGGACATGTTTCTTTGTCTTCTTCTTTGGGCTGACTCCCTGTGCTTGTTGCTATGCATTAGATATATTTGCTTCATTTCCCACTCTTGACAGATTGGTCTTATGTAGATTTCCTATGGGATCCCATGGTTCAGCCTCTTTTGCTTTCCTGAGCCAGATGCTCCAGGGATATCTCCTATGCGGGTTGTGTGCCGTCCTGTTGTAGTTGGGCCTCAAATGTTGTTGGCATACTGGTGAGTGGGGTTGAACCTCAGGCTGAATGGCTGTGAGCATTGAGTATGACTATAGCAGATAAGCTGTTGGGCAGGGGCTGACCCTATGGAGCAGGAGTCATTTTCGTGGGACTCTGGTGCCAGATGAGTCTGCCCTTCACGTGTGTCATTTGTGGAGCTGGTTGGGTGGTATTCTGGTTGTAGTCTGAAGCTGGGTATCAGATGCATTGGGTTTACAGCCTCATGGGAGGGATGCTCATGCAGGATAATGTCAGCTGCCACTTGTGTCAGCCTTGAGGTCTTTTGTAGGAGCTACTGAGTATTCTGCAGATGGTGGCTGGTTCTGCATGTCTTAGAGGTGCATGAGAATGCCTACATTGTGAGCCATGGCCAGCTGCCACTTGTGTTTGCCTTGGAATCCTTTGGTGGGCACCATGATGAGAGTTGAGGCCAGTTTGTACTTGTGCTGTGCTTGTGACAACTTAGTTTAAGCTACATCCCCAGCCAACACAGGCCACTTCTCAGACCAGGCTTGGGTCCACCTGATGGGAGTTGTAATGCAAGTTGAGACCTGTTGCTGCATGTGCTAGGCTTTGGTCTACTTAACAAGAGCTGCAGGGCACCCCAAGGCTAGCTGCTGCTTGCTTGGCTCTGTACGCTTTCGAAAGATTTTTAGAAAGCCCACAGCATGAAACAAAGCAGGCTGCTTGTGTGGGGGAGCTACTAGAGGCAGCTCAGGTTGGGCAGGTAAGTTGGGTGGGGTAGGGTCTCAGGGACTATGCAAGACAGGGTGAATGATGTTAGCCTGGTTAATCCAGAACTCTTAGTTGGTGCCTGCCTGCTCCTGGTTGGCTGGGTAGGAGGAGAGTTTAACAAAAGAGCAATAGTGTTAGCTACAATTTCTATTCCTGGAGAAAGCTGTCCTCATCCAGGCCTTTCCAGTGCTCACCTTGAATTTAGTCAATTTAGTTCCTTCCCATGTGTCCTTGGTTCTGAACAAGTTGCTGGCCTGGTGCAGGAGCTTAGAGCAAGTGATTTTATGAGCAACAGAGCCTGTGCTTGGACCCATTGAGAGAAGTGCCTCAATCTTTAGCAGTCCTTCTCTTTCTCAGTCACGTTCCCTGCTGGTTTTCACAGCCAGATGCTATAGAGACTCCTTTTCCCAACACTGATGCCCTGTGTTGAGGAACTTTTTGTGAGGCTGGGACTCCTTGTTCATCAGGGGGAGGCCTCTGCAGCCAAGATATTCCTCCTGTTTCTTAATCACCACACCATGGGACCCGTCCATTCCGCCTCTCCACCCCTCCTACCAGTCTCCATTTGGCTTCTTCTTTATATCCTTAGTATAAGAAATCTGTTCAGCTAGTCTTCAGGTGGTTCTCATTAACAGTTGCTCTATAATTTAGTTGTAATTTTGATGTGGTTGTGGGAGGCGGTGAGCACAGAGTTTATGTATTCTGTCATCTTGACCGAAAATCTTTAAAACAATTATTAATGTTACACAAATAATCCACTTTAACACAAATAGAGAAACATTGATCATCTACCCCCCTGCATGGCCCCTACTAGGGATTGAGCCTGCAACCTGGGCATGTGCCCTGATTGGGAATTGAACCATCCACCTCTCAGGGCATGCAACGTCACTTAACCAACTGAGCCACATTGGCCAGGACCATTCTGTATTTAAAACATAGTGTTATATTAAACAAAAACTTTTTATAACTTGTTTTCATGATGAAGCAACATACTTGAAATGTATTCCATCTCAGTAAACATATTTCTACTTCATGGAAATTTCATTTCATTCCATAAGTTTTCCATAAATTATATATTTAAATTCTTACTATTTGGAATTTATATTTCTAATTTTGGTCTATTATAAACATTTCTGTGATATAGGGCATTCATTTGTTCAATAAGTCTCTAGTAAACTCGTACTATGTCCTAACTCATAGGTATAGCAATGTTAGACACAGCTCATGGTTCTGTTTTTCAATGCTTCCATGTAAAATAAATGGAAGGCCATTTAAACTTACTTTAGAGTAAAAATATTTGTTTTTGTTTAAACAGTCTTTATCACCATTTAGGATTATTTGTGGTTATTATTTCCCCAAGCCATTACAAGATTTTATATAAATAACACTCTAATACAGACTTGGAACTAATGATATGTACACTCAGAGCATATGTAGCTTTATATTAATTTAACTGAAAAATTACATAGTAATTTTTAATAATGTAAATTAATTACATTAATTTAACTGAAAAATTATATTACCGGACTCCCTCTAAAGCCAGAGTGAACTGATAATATCAGCAAATAGACAACATTTATCTTTCCATTGATTTTGATTTATTGATTGGTTATTTGTGGTTCTGACACATACAGAAGTTTCTATTTATAGCCACCAGCAGATGAAGACAGGGTTCTCTCCTGTATGAAGCACTGACCAGGAGCTAGGAATCCTCAATATAAAATTGAATTCAGTTACCTATTAGCTACGTGAACTTTAGAAGTCATCAGATATTCCTAAGCTTCAGTTTCCTGAACCATAAAATAAAAATCTATTACTATATCAGTTCTCAGTTTCTATCATTCTAACAATTCTTAGCCTGTGGGATTTTCATTTTTTCTACTGGAAGTCACCTCCGAAATGCTCTGGGACCCTATTCTAAATATTGACTCAATATACCAGACCAAAGCTAAGAGATGTGGATAACAAAATAATAAATACAACGAGAGCATTGAGCCAAGGAGTAATTTGATATATAAACATTTGAAAGATTAATATTATTATGTGTTTGAATAGACTATAGACAGCCAAATGTGGAAGTGGAAAGACCAGATGGAAAGCAATTACAGTTGACAAGGTGAGGGATTATGATGGTATCACTGGAGATGGGGTGGAATAGTCATATTCTGGCTCTATTCCAAAGGTAGAGCTGACTGAACATGCTGATATGGGGTGCGGAGGCTGAGAATTTAGGGTGACTCTACAGCCAAAGCATGAGTGGCTAGATGGATGCTGGTTGTCAGCTACTGAGATGGGGGATACTGAGGAAACAAGGGTTTTCACAGAGGTGGAGGGGAGCATGGTCCACATTTTGGTTTTGTACATGCTGTATTTGAGGTGCCTGTTGGCCATGCAGCTGGAGCTGTTCACGTGTAGAATTGGAAACATCCACCTGAAACTCAAGAGAAGGCAGAACTGGCAATTTAAATTTGAGAATTATCAAAAGTGGATAAGTGACCTTAACAGAAACAATTAATATTTCTACACCTTAATGTAATCATCTGTAAGATGGATGTAATGCTTTTTGTAAAGATTAAATGAGATAATGTGAGTTTAAAAAATTTTCAGCACACTGCCTAATATGTATGGTAATAAGAGAATAAACATTAGCTTCCACTCTTTATTATGATGATGGAGGGATGGGTAAATGGGTGGATGGATTGTTGATTAATTAATCAACATGAATACTTTTAAAACTCAATTCAGAGGCTTCACCCATTTTGGAGAAGATGAAGAAAAGATGTCTTCATCTGTCTCCAGTGTAAGTTATGGAAGGTACAGGAGAAAAGGCAGGTCCTAAACTTTATTTACATTAGAGACTGAATAAACATGGGTTATTAATTACACTTTCTAGGAAAACCAAGCCATGAATCCCAGGGTCCATATCATCACGGTTGACTGTTCACAATCTTCGTGGTTGAAGTGCAGACCTAACCTGCACTTGCCTAAATGGAAATGTTAACTAGAAAAACCCAGTGCAGTCTTTGACATGCTCAGAGAGAATTATTTTAATAATTCAGCCAACTGTATTTACATGGTCTCTCGATGTCCAGGCTAGGCTTTGTTAGGAATAATGGATAAACTATTAGAGAAATATAAATCCTGGCTTGAATTACAATTTCTAGTTGCAAACAATGTGTTCATGACTCACAGGAGCTACTACATGTATGGTCTCTAAAAATGAAATTGGCTGGCTGACCTCCTAAGAGCCCCTCTTAAACACTCAGTGAATATCTCACTGTGTGACCAAGACTTTGCAGCGGAGGTGAGCCGTCTGCATCCATCTGCTCCCTTAGAATCCCTCATCTGTTTAATCATGAAAGCTGTGAAGAGCAAGTAGTAAGAGCCAGA
Source organism: Miniopterus natalensis (assembly GCF_054644295.1). Taxonomy (NCBI): domain Eukaryota; kingdom Metazoa; phylum Chordata; class Mammalia; order Chiroptera; family Miniopteridae; genus Miniopterus; species Miniopterus natalensis. The sequence goes on from NC_142102.1 coordinate 8,054,611, forward strand.
TATCACACTAGCTGAGAAATTCAGTGTCCAGAATTATGATGGCTGAGAGTCTTCTCTCCAACCTGATTAACAAACAAATTCCTGCATATGTTTCATTATTTAAAAATTAAGTACTTTGAGATTCTCATAGATTCATATATAATGAGATCTTGTATACCCTTTACCCAGTTCCCCCAATGGCGGTATCTTGAAAAACAGTAGCTAATATCATAGCCAGAATATTCACAATTCATTTTTACCTTAACTTTTGGAATCTTGAGATTACACTAAGGTTTGAATCACTGAAATTATAAATGTAAGATTTGAAACCACAACTTTAAAGATATGCAAAGCATCGTTTTCCCTGCCTTATGGCCTATGCCATTCCTTCCAACCTGGCCCTTGGGTCTGGCCGGGCTTTCTGCGGGTGCTCTAGTTGTCCCGTGTGCCTCAACTGTGGAACGCTCGGCTCACTACTTGAGCCTTGCTCAGTGTTAGCTTGTCTTTGTGACAACCAGAGGGCAAAAATTACACCTGCTGTTCACTACTGTTTTTACCGCAGCTGGCAAATATCTGGCACCAAGAGGCTGGATGAGTGAATCAATTAATCTACCACCAGCACAGGTCGTGGAAACCTGAGCTCTTAGTGGCAATGCTACTGAAAATCAATGTCAGCAAGACCATTGCTTCTCTGAGCACAAATGTGCCCTCTTTAGAAAGATTTCTACCCAAAAAACAAGCAAAATACAAGTGTTTCAGCATGTGGGAGAGAAACATTTCTGTTCTTCAAAACAACCTAATCTGAGTTAAATATCAATTAGCCAGGGACTGAAATGTCTTGAAATCAAGTCTGGAAAAACAAGCTATTCCAGACTAGCTTTTTTCACAAAGAATACTTTTTTGGTTCTCTAATGTTATTCTAATCAGCTGGACAATCTTAGCCAAATGATTTCCCCTCTGAAATAACAATATAAGTTAATGTTTTCTGCAACTTTCCTTCTGATCACCCAGGACACCTACGGGTTCTCTCTAGGGATCATGGAACATTGATAATTGGGCATTTTAAATAGCTCGGCAGGTTATGTGAAACACATAGTCTGATAAAAGAAATATGCTCTAATGGCCAGCTCTGAGAACATGTGATATATTTTAACAACTATTTATTGAAAAGCTGACTTTTTGGACTATGGGAAAGCTGCTGACTTTCTATCTAGTCTCGTTTCTTCAGTGATCTCCTGAGTGCTTGGTTCCTCACAATGAGCAGCCGCTTGGGATAAAATGACGAAGCAGGTAGATATGGTACCTATTTTTATAGCGGTTATTTTTAATATAAGGAATAATAAAATATCAAATAAAAAACCAATGAATTCAATAATTACTCATTTTTATAAACTATTACAAATGAGCAAATGAATGAATAAACTGAGAAAGAGAAGCCGCCAGAACTGCCTCGTACGCACAGCTGGGCCTTGGTTTCTCATGTTGAGTGTAAAGAATTTTGCAGGACATCAACATCAGGCAAGGCCTTTTCCTGACTACTGATCAAGACAATGGCTCTGGAATCACTTTTGAACACAGACAAAACATGAACATTGTTCAAACCACACGGAGGGCAAACTGTTTCTCTGTCTTAGTTAACATGAGTGACTGCTGCTTCTTTCCTCATCAGTTTCTACTCTGCACTGTGTTCTCGCCTTCAAGTTGAGAGGTATTAAGGTGCCCATCACAGAATAACACCAGCTTCTCCACTATGCAATGCACAGCAAAGGCCCATTTCTTTGAACCGTCTCCCAAGTCATCTAATCCCCAATCCTATGTGAACCTTTTCGTACACCCCCCATTTATAATGTTCCCCATGGTGCGAGCTCTCCCTTCTTATAATAAGTCAATAAACCCAAGACTATCCAACTAAAAGTGTGTTACTACTGTTCTTTGACTGGAATAAAGTTTTACTGAAAGCCGGTGAAGCTCATTTGTGTATATACCATCCATGGCTACCGTTGTGCTACAACAGCAAGGTTGAGTACTTGTGATAGAGATTGAATGGCAAAAAAGACGAAAATACTTACTATCTGGTCCTTTGTAGAAAAAGTCTGAGGCTTCTGCTCTAAACAATTTGTAAAAACTGAAATGTTGGTGGATGCACATTTCCATAATAATTTAGAGTTCCCTATTGGAGATTTGCCAAATAAACCAAAACTGCGCCGTATCAAAACAATTGTTGAACTCTAAAATGTTCAGCCAGTTAAGGAAACATGTTTTACTTTATTGCCACCTGGATGATCTGAAAAACCTCACAAAACAAGGTGAGGTTATCTCAATGCTGCAGCCACTCTTTAAGCAAGATTATGTTTATCAAATTTACTTACTAAAGGGAAATGGAAGGCTACAAGAACCATGGGAGTCTTATGGTAAAACTCAAAATTGAGCATTTCCTGTTTTCTTTAAATCAGAATTAAAATGGAAAAAATAAATACCATTGCAAATTTGTGGCAACTTAGGAGCACGGTTTAAAAGAAAATAGAGATAAAAGGCTACAAGGATTCGCAGAAGTAATCACATCACAGCCTGGACTCCAAGCCCGTCCGCAGCATCTTTCAGGCCTGTGTGGCTCAGTGGGATGAGCGTCCTCGCTGCTCCCACAAGTTTCTGATCAGGGCCCGGGCCCGGGGTGCCGGCTGGTCCCCACTTGGAGGCGAGCAGGACGCAGCTGACTGGTGTCTCTCTTGCTGATGTTTCAACCTCCCTCTCCCCCTCCCTTCCCTGTAAAATCAATAAAAGCATTTGAAAAGTACCTTTTATAAAAGGAGACAGACGTCATGAGTGACATGACCACTTTTCTGTGCCTCCCGGTCACCAGCACGGTCAGTATCAGCGTCACAGGCTCACTCCCCAGACGCGCCCGGCGTTGCGCCCCCGTGACCCCGATGGACAGTCTCCCTCAGTTTCAGACAGTAAGTTAATGGACCCAAACCCTCCACGACCCTCTTTCCCCCGAATGTTACTCACACGCTGAGCCTGCTGCTGTGTTTGCACCGGGACCTTCTCCCTGTCCTCCCGGCTCCTCAGCTGGTCTCTCTCCCAGCAGCGCACCCCTGGGCCTGGCAGCACCGCCTCCGGCTCGCGGGCGGCACTAAGGGCACAAAACTGTTTCCCGAAGAGCACAGACCGCTCCGGGGCTCAGGAAACCTGCAGGCTGAGGTCCGAGGTCTCCCAGGGGAGCTGCGGTTTATGTTACTTTAAATAGAAGTTGCTTCCGGTCCCCGGTTAATTAAAATCACGGGGGAGAACCCCAGGCGGTCCCCTCCAGGCCTCACCCCCAGCCGGGCTTCTGATTGGCCCGGGAGAGAACCGCCCCCGCCCCAGGCCAGGCGGGAAGGGAGCCCCGCCTGCGCACTCACCGCCTCCTCAACAACACGCTAGTGGTCCGCTCGCTCTGAGGCCACCTCGGGGTGCTGAGGGCGGGGCTCCCAGGAGCCTTACCGCCCGGGCCCCACGTCTTCCCCCGCCGTCCTCTCCCGCGCGCACAGCACCCGCTCTCCGTGGGCTCCCACAGCTCCCGCCACAGCAGGATACCCGGAAGTGGGGCTCCAGGGGGTGGGCGGAGCGAGGGCGGAGGGGCCTGGAGACCGGAAGTCATGAGGTCACAGCCGTTGGGGCTCGTCCACCGCGTGTCTGTCCCGCGGTTTCTAGCGCGTGGGCCTCGTGGGGGCTCGTGGAGGACCCAGCTCGAGCCTAGCCCTTTGCGAGAGCCACTGGGAGCCGCGGCGGAGGCACGGGGCCGCTCCAGGCCCTCGTCAGCGACCAGGGAGGGTGGGGGCCGTCCCTTCCCGGAGCCCAGCCCCCACCCAGACTGTGCCAACCCCGGTGGGGTCCCGCGGGGTCCCAGGTGTAAGAATTCCTGCGGGAGCCACACGGAGGGCGTGACCCCGGCACAGGCTGGTCTCCATGGAGCCCGGAAGTGTTCGCCCCCAGCGGTCCTGGGGTGACTCCCTGGTTCTTGGTGTGGGTGAGACGGTGGCCTTGGTGCGGAGGGAGTGTGACCTGAGGCGCAGCAGGCGGCGGGGGCGGCCCTGCGGGAGACAGCGACCCCCGCGGCTCACACGGGACAACTGTCCACCTTCTAAGGCCATTTGGGCAACAAAACTTCAAGTCAGGGGGCTCGTTGGCTGCAGCTGGGATTCTGTTGGCTGCCTGGCAATGAGGCTTTTACAGCCACCACGTGAGACTGGAGGGAGCCACCTGGGTGAGAACCTTTAGAGCAGTGGGGGTGACCTGGGGAGGGGCAGCTGAGCAAAGGAGGGAGGCAGGGAAAGAGCAGCCAGCTTACCTGGGCCTGCATGTGTTAGGATGGCCATGTAATGAGAGCTTGACTCTGTGCCAGGCACATGTGGTGTTTCTGTGCCCCTGAGCTCTTAGAAGACCTGTGATGTCCACAGAATAGTAAAGACCAGGCTGCTTGGCCTTGGTTTTCTGCTGGACGTACCCTGTGCCATTGCTCCTTCCAGCATCTCATTTCTTTCTCATTTACAGCCATAGTCTTTCTTCTCGGTGAAGCACAGTGTGAGCTAAGAGGCCTCTTCCTTGTGCCTGCTCTGCCCAGGTGCCTCTGCTTCCTTCTCCTCCTTCCACCTGCCCTCTTCCTCCTCACTTCTCTCCCCAGTAACTGGAAGTGGGACCCTCACTCTGCTGATGCACTCGGGCCTCCCCCAGTGTCTCCATGTGCCTCTGTGCACTTGAGAGATGAGTCTCATTTACCAGCTTCTCCATAAGCTCCCAGGTGCCGATCTTCCTGGGGCTCCTGCTGCTGCCTGCCTGCCTTCCTCTGCTGCTTCCCCACCTCCTGAATCTCACACAATCCCAGGGACGCCTGCGGCTTCAGCATCACCACTCATGCCCATGGGTGTCCAGCAGAGCCCTGATGGGACCACTTTGTCCTGACAGCACCTTCCATCGATCACAACCCTTTCTGGTGGGTGGCCTCTGCAGGCATGGACACTTGGGGATCCAAGGGCAGAGCATTGGGCAAGGACACTTCTGGTCCTGCTTGGGGCACAGACATGGGGTGCTGTCCTGTTAGAGCACAGCTCCTGGGGTACAAATGCCTTCAAGAATTAGTTAAAAATTTTGACCAGTAACAGGATATGAAGCTGAGTGAACACATTCTGAGCTGTTCCAGGTGCACACAAGTCTATAGGAACATGGAGGAAAGGCTGAGGTATGTTCTAGTCTCATCATAGAAAATGGTGCAGGAAAATGGCCACGTGGAGAGGAGAGGACACAAAGCCCAGAAAGTATGGGACAAGGGATGTTTGAGGAGAGGCAGGCAGTTAATTTAAAGCATTGTTTTTGGATGTTGTGATGTGTGTAGTATTTCTCACGATTTCAGACACGTGCTCTTGTTCCCACACAGCCCTGCCCACCCCAAATATAAAGCCTCCAGTCTCCACAGAGCCCAGTCAGCCCTAATTTCTGTGTTGCTTTAGAGGAGTTTGTCTGCTCTTGACTCAGACTTCGACTTTTGTCTTGAGGCTCACAAACCTCCCTATACAATAAACTGCAGAGTTTATTCTGGCCCCTTCTTTCCCGTTTTATGGGGGGGGGGTGACACACTTTAGCTTCTGACCCTCACAGTTCCATAGATCATGCTCACATTTTAGATGGAAATAGAGTCATACTAGGAGTGTGGGACGAGTTTTGACTAAAGATGGGGCATTCAGTTCAGAAATGTTAGGGATCAAATAAACTGTCATCTCTGTTGAGGGACAACCTGGACACATTGCTCAGCAGGGTCAGAGGTCACAGTGTTTTTGCGTCACTGTATTTGATTTGTGATGTCACCAGTGCATCATCTTTACATGAACCAAAGGGAGGTGTCATGGGTGCATCAGAGGAAGAGCTGCCTTTTCTTGGATCTAAGAACTGAGGGTGCCTTTGGAGCCAGGTAAGGAGGACTGTTGTCCTGTGTACTTAGTTTACTGTTAGAGCGAGGGAGGTGTCACTCTGAGTCCAGCCCATCCACCTCACTCTCATTACCTCCTGCCTCCATGGGGCTGACTGGTCCCCAGGCCCCTTTAGCCACTGTGGTTCACTGACATGCCTTCTGAGTAGCATCATTCAAGTGCGTGCTCATGAGGACTTTCCATCCTTTGAGTTGTCTTCTTTTTTGTTTTTGTTTTTTTAGATGTGGCCTAAATGGCAAGTAGTGAAGGGTGTAAATATATATTGAATTCAGAGGCTGTTTTTACTTGGAACTTGTGAGTTCGTTCATGTCTATAATTGACACACAAGGACACAAGGATGAGGAGGGGGGACCTGGCTCAGTCATTTGTCTCCTTCTTTCCATCCCATCACCATCTAACATTGAGAACATTGAGTCTGTGACTGGAGGAAGCAGGTGCTGGTGCCTGGGCTCCCAGAAGAGCTTTTACTAATGGCCCAGCTGCTTTGTTCTCACTGACTTTTCTCCAACATCTGTGCCACCACCCTGTGGATCATCCACCACCCTGTGAGCTGGATGCAGGGAAGGAGGGACCCTGTGTGTGCTGAGCTGGCCACATTTCCCATAACTGCACCTGAATTATTTTTACTTTTTCTGGCAAACTTCCATGTCCATTCCCTATCTCCAAGGGGAACATGGTCGACACCATCTCCATGAATCATATACAGGATGCTAGTCAATGCAGAGCCAGGTTCCCTGAGAAGACCCATGATGGGACCCCGGTGTGAGATTAATCAGGAACATATATGCCACCCAAGGAAGCGGGGTCATGTGCACAGATGTCCAGGACAATATCACGTTTTGACCATAACACCTGTGCTTTTCTCCTTGGAACACTGCTGGTCAAATCATCAGCCTGACCTGTGTGTTGCCAAGTAGGTCAGTGGAGTTTTAGTAATGAGATGATTGGTTATGTGCCAGGGACCTTAGAAAGACTTCAGGGTTCTCTGTGCCCGCTCTGACCTGCTGCCCAGTGTGCCAGATCGAAAAAGTACCCAATGAGTGTGAGTGAGGAAGGACCTTAGTGTAAAGAGCCTGGGAGAGAAAAAGACAGACAGTGACAGCAATAGAGATACACAAAGAGACACACAGAGAGGTAAGTAGAGAGATGCAGAGATAAATAGCCAGAGATATAAGGCAGGGGAGGACTTGCAGACACAGGGAGGAGGGGGGTGAGGGAAGGGGCAGCTCATGTACATTTCAGAAGGGCTGTGTCAGCTGACCAAGGCCACTGGCCACAGCTGTGAGAGAGAAGAGAAGCATCTTTCCAGCTTCTGGTAACAGGCCTGCACCCTACTCCCTGGGTGGAGCTTCTGTCTTGAGACAAAGGCTCAGGGCTGGAAGGAGAGGAGATCATGTGAGTTCACAGGGATGCTTTAGGGGTCAGAGCCTAGTGAGGGCTGGAGGCCTTATAACACCTGAATCATCAGGCATGTATCCCACTTATAGATAAACCTTGAATTTGTACTTGTAAGAGATCAGAACCTGAGTGTGCCCTTAGCCGACCTTGGTCCTTCAGATCATAAACAGCGTCTGGAGCACAGGCTCTCCAGAGCATGCAGCCTTGTGAGAACATGTTCACTGTTTCTATGTCACTCTCTCTGTCCCTTCCCTTCCTCTTTCCCTTCCATTTTCCATTAAAAGAAATAAAACATGTTACCAGTGAGGATTCACAAAAACAGAAAAGTAGCATCTCCAAAGGAAATCAAGGTCATTCTTGCCAAGGTTTTGTGTCTCGGGTCCCCATATGCCACTGAAATGCCTTTAAAAATGACTTCAAAGAACCAGACAGGAATCGTGGATTAGACTTATTTCTTCTAATCCTCACCCGAGGGTATATTTTGCATTGCTTTTCAGAGGGTTTTGAAATGAGAGAGAGAGACATCCATGTGAGATTAGGTGCCTTTCTCATGTGCCCTGACCAGACACCCCTCACCTCATCTTCAGAACCACCTAGAGGGTGACCACATCAGATCCAAACTGCCTCTTTCTCTGGCTGTGGACTGACCCCGCTTTGCAGACAGCTGGCTCCATGGAGGACAAGGTTAAAGGAAGGAAAGTAACTTTGTTTTGAACCCAAGCCCTGATTCTCAATGTCCTTGTGTCTGGTGTTGTGGGGAGTCCCAGGGCCTAGGCCCCCAAGCACCTTCTGTGCAAGGTGGAGACTCCAGTGACTGCTCTCCCTAAGTTCTCAGGGTTAATGCACTTGGTGACATACAAGACATGGCAGAGTTTCTTGGTGAGTAAGAAGAGGTGACAGGTGTTTGCTGCGATGTCCCTACCTCTCTCTCGCTGCCTGTGAGTGAAGGGGGTGCAGGCAGAGCTCCACCTGGGAAGCCTCTAATTTTCTTTCCCTTGTGACCTCTGCCCTCAGGCTACGGAGGGAGGTGAAACCTGGGAGGTGAGCACCTCACTTCCTTTCTCTCCTCCATCATCCTCATGTCTTTCTTCTTGCCCGTCCCTCCATCTCAGAATGGCTGTGCCCTGCATGTAGCTGGTTGTCTGCTGGACGTCACCCGCACGATCTCCCTGCCAGCAACTCTTGTTTCTTCTTGATGAAGCCCAAGTTCAACTAAGAGGCCTCCTCTTCCTCCCAGCTCCTCCCAGGTGACCCTGATTCCTGTCCCTTCTTCCACCTGCCTGCTTCCTCCTCACCCCCTCAGCCCACTGACTGGCAGTGGGTCCTTGCCTCTACTGAAGCAGCAGGCTTCCACCAGCTTCCTCCTGGGCTTCTGTGCACTGGAGAGACCAGTCCCATTTCCCAGTTTTGCCTCCATTAGCTCCCAGGTGCTGACCTTACTGGGGGTCCTTCTGCCGCCTCCTGCTTCCTCTTCAGCTCTCCCACCTCCTGAATCTCACACAGCCTCACCAACAAGCCTTTGGCTTAGATGTCAGTGCTCAAGCATGTGGGTAACCAGCAGGGCCCTGGTGGGACCACTTTCTCCTGACCGCATCTTCCATCCATCACGTCCCTTCCTGGTGGTCGTACTCAGCAGGCTGCAGGTACTTGGGATGTAGCAACAGAGAGCTTGGAAGAGACATTTCCAGGCATGATTGAGGCACAGACATGGGGTGCAGTCCTGTTACAGTACTCCTCCTGGGAAGAGTTAAGAATTTAGCATGCCTAACTAGGAAGAGTTAAGAATTTTGATTGGTAACAGGATAGGAAGGCACAAGAACCCATTCTGAGCTGTTCACAGTGCACTTAAGTCTCTAAGAACACGTGGGAAAGGTGAGGTTCGATCTAGATTCAAAATAGAAAATGATGTGGGAAAATGCTAATGTGGAGAGGACAAGAAGCCCAGAAAGTGTAGGACAAGGGATGTTAGAGGAGTTTGAGGCAGGTAATTTCAAACATTGTTTTTTAGATATTGTGATGTGTAGTGTTGGTCTGCTTTGAAAATGTGTGATTTCATTTAAATATGCAGACATGTCCTCTTGGTTTTACACAGCCCCCTTCACCCGCAAATCATAAAGCTACCAGTCTACCCTCATTTCTGTCTTGCTTGAGAGGGGTTTGTCTGTTCTTGGCTCAAACTATGACTTTCGATTTGAGGCTCACAAATCTCCCTATAGAACAAATTGTGTATGTCACCTTGTTTCTCATTTTCTAGAAGGTGCACACATTGGCTTCTGACCCTCACAGTTCCATTGGTCATGTTCACATTTTAAATAGAAATACACGTATACTAGGAGTGTGGTGCCTATTTTTCCTCCAGCTGGGGCATTCAGGTGACAAATGTTAAGGAAGTAATAGACCATCATCTCGTTGAGGGATCAGCTTGACCCATTGCTGAACAGAGACACAGATGACAAGTGTCTTTGGTTCACAGTCTTGGATTTGTGATGTCACCAGTTCATCATCCTTAGTCCAACCACATTGAGGTGTCAGCAGTGCCTCAGAGGAAAAGCTGCCTCTTCTGAGAGCAGAGAGTTGAGGGTGCCTGTGAATCCAAGGTCCCAGTCACAGGTAAGGGGGTTAGTTGTCCTGTATACCTGGTTTCCTGTCACAGCAGTGGCTTTGGGGGGAGTGGGGCGGGTTGTTGCATGTGGGACCATCCCATTCACTTCACTCTTATTACCTCCTGCCTCCTTGGGGCTGACTGATTCCCATGCACCTGCAGCCACTATGTGTCATTAAGATGCTTTCAAAATAAAAAGAAATGCTTATTTTTAAAAGTATTTCAAATGTTTTCTTTTATCTCCCATTGATCCCATTCACCGTGTACCCCTATCCTCAGGCTTTCATCACACTATTGTCTGAGTCCATGGGTTATGCATATATGCATATAAGATTTTAGCTTAATGTCTCCCACCCAACCCCTCCTTCCCTCTGATGTTGGTCAGCCTGTTCCTTTCTTCTATGTCCCTGGAACAATATTTTTCATTTCATTTTGTTTTTTAGATTCCACTTATGAGTAAGATCATGGGATACTCCTTTTCCTCTGACTGGCTTATTCCACTTAGCATAATAGTCTCCAGGTCCCACCATGCTGTCTCAAAGGGCAAGGGAACGTTCTTTATAATAGCTGCATAGTATTCCATGGTGTCAATGTACAAGAAGATACTTGATATCATTTCAGTTTTCTGAACTTTAAAGACCTGTTTTGTGGTCTAACATGTGGTCTGTCTTTGAGAATGTCCATGTGCACTTGAGGAGAATGCATATTCTGCAGCTCTGAGGTGAAATGTTCTGTAAATGTCAGTTAAATCCATCTGACCCAGTGTGGCACTGAGAGTCACTGTTTCCTTGTTCATTTGTTGTCTTGAGGATGTATTCAGTGAGTCGGTGGGGTGTTGAGGTTTCGTACTATAACTGCATTGCTATAATCTCTCCTTTAAAGAGCTCGAGAATTTTTTTCTTCAGCCTGTGTGATTTCTTTGTTCTGAGGTGGGTCTTTGTAGACAGCCTCTATTTGGGTCTTGTTTTCTTACCCATTCACCTACCCTATGTTCTTTGATTGCAGCATTTAACCCATTTACATTTAAAGTTATTATTAGGAGGTACTTATCTATTGCCACTTATTTCTTTATGGGAATGTTTCTCTCTCTATTTCAACTTCTTATTACAGCAATCCCTTTAACATTTCTTGCAGTGCTGGTTTGTTGGTGATTAAACCCTTTACCCTTTTTGGCATGCGAAACTCTTTATTTTACCTTCCATTTTGAATGATATCCTTGCTGAATAGGGTATTGTTGGTTTCAGATCCTTTTTTTGCATTACCTTGAGTGTTTCATGCTTTTCCTTCTGGCCTATAGAGTTTCTGATGAGAAAAAGCTACCAGTCTTATGGTCGCTCCTTTGTAGGTAACAGATTGCTTTTCTCTTGCTGCCTTTAAGATTCTCTTTTTGTCTTTAATTTTATCATTTTAAATATGATATGTCTGGTTATGGGCCTCTTTGGGTTCTTCTTGCTTTGGAGTTTCGGTGACTCCTGAACTTGTGTGACTTTTTCCTTGACCAGGTTAAGGAAGTTTTATACCATTATTTCTTGAAACTGGTTCTCTAACCCTTGTTTACTTTCACCATCTTCTTTGCATCCTATGATGTGTATATTATAACGTTACTTGTTGTGCCACAGCTCCCTTAAACTGTCCTCTTGTTTATCGATTGTTTTTTCCTTTTGGTTCCCTGATTGAGTTATTTTTCTACCCTCTCTTCTAATTTGCTGATCAGATCCTCAGCTTCTGCTAGTCTAGTGTTTATTCCTTCCAGTGTTTTCTTATTTCTACTATGTCATTCCCAATTTTCTTTAACTTTCCGTTTCTTTTCTCATGATGTTGAGCATCCTTACAACCTAGCCTTCCAAAGTCTGTATCTGATAGCTTGCTTATCTCCATTTAATTTATCTCTTCTTTTGGAGAACTCTTTTGTTCTTTCATTTGGGGCTTGTTTTTTTTGTCATCCCAGTTTGGCTGCGCATATGGATTTGTTTCTATGTATTAGATCTGCTATGACTCCCAGGATGGTCTGTAGTGGACGCCAATGTCAGGTGCTGTTTGTGACTGGCCTTTAGAATGCTGTTTGAAGCTTTCCACAGTCTACAGTTTGTGGATCCCTCTGCTGTGGCTGTGTGTGTTTGGAACGACCAAGATGCATATCAAGGTCTACTTTTCCAAGCCCTGCTTCAAGAAGCAAATCAGGCAAAGTTCAAAGCCCCCTGAGGCTGTTATTCAGTCTCTTATTGAGCCTCAGGTTGTAGAAACTCCACAGGTTGGGGCTAGAAATTTTCCAGGACCCCAGGTAATTGCTTCAACCCCCTTCACCACCCCCCCCCCACCAGGCAAAAGTCGATAGGAAGGTAAATGCCAACTTGGTAAGGATATCCTCTGCAGTATGGGAGAATGACTCCCCACAGGAATCCACATGGCTGCCCTCAGAGCTCTACCTCCAGAAGACAGCAATCCTGGACTCTCCTCACTCAGCTCCAGTCCACTTTGCTCTCTGATCGCTGGAGCCCAACGTGAGTGGCTGCATAGGAAACTTTGTACATTGGCCCTATAAGAGGGTGCCTGCCTTTCCAGCCTTATCACCCTGGCACACAGAAACCCTGCTGCTTTTCACAGCCAGATATTATGTGGGCACCTTTCTCAGTTGTGGTGCTCTGGGCTGGGGAACTCAGCTTTGGTTTTAGGCCCCAGAGCTCTCAGTGAGAACCCCCCAGAGATGAAACATCCCTTGGGACTTAAAGCTGCTGCCTGTGGAACCCATTCAGCACTCTCGTGCATCCAAAGTTTCTGCCAGTCTCTATGTGGTCTCAGCTTTTCAACCTTTGTCATGACGAGCTCTCCAGCTAGTCAGAAGTTGATTATTCAGGATGGTTTTTCTGTATTTTAAATATAATCCCAGTTTGGTCCTGGGAGAGTGTGTGTAGTTCCACTCAACCCTCCAATATCTTTGAATGCCTGACATGCTTTCTGAGTAGCACCATTCAGGTGCATGTTCGGGAGCATTTCCCATCTTTGAGCTGTCCTCCTTTTGTTGTTGAAATGTGGCCTGAATGACCAGTAGCGAAGGATGTAATATTAATTATAGAGTAAATTCTGAGTCCATTTTTACTTGGAGCTTGTGAGTGCATTCATGACCATAATTCACACATAGGGACACAGGTGGGGGGAGAGGAACCAAGCTCAGTCATTTGCCTCCCTCTTTCCATGCCATCACCTTGCACCTTGAGGACACTGATTCTGGGATTTGAGTCAGCAGGAGATGTTGCCTGGGCTCCAGGAGGAGCCTTTGGTAATAGCCCAGGGGTTTTCATCCCATTGGCTTCCCTCTGGCATCTGTGCTGCCCCCCTGTGAAGCTGTGACTCAGTGAGCTAGACACAGGGAGGAGGAAGTCCTTTGTCTTCTGAGTTGGCCATACTTCTCTAGATCTCCACCAGAATTCTTGGGTAAACTTGTTTCTTTAATCCATCTGCACAGGGAACGTGGGCCCACCATCTGCATGAATCATCTCCTAAAGGATTTGGAGCCACATGTCTGAACAAGCCAAAGACAAAACCCTGGTGTGAGCTTGAACAGGATTGTGGGTGACATCTGAGAAAATGGGGGGAAATCCTATGTGGACACAAGCACGTATGATTTTTTTTTTTTTTTTTTTGGCCCACTACTGGGCCAACCATCAGCCTTCCCTGCATGTTGTTGAGTAGGTCACTGGAGTTTTGACAAAAGGGAAGACAGATTGCTGGGTATGAACCTTAGAAACGCCTTCAGGATTCTCTGTGCCTGCTCTGACCAGCTGCCAGGTGTGTGCAGGTTCCAGATTGTATCCAATTGGTGGGCATGAGGGGGGCTTTCAGTGCAAGGAGCCCAGGAAAAAAAGAGACAGACAGCGACAGAAATGTAGACATATACAGAGTGATATACACACACAGAAAAAAATACTCACAAAATGTGAAACTGGGCTGGGGAAGGACTCACAGGCACGGAGAAGAGGAGGGTAGTTGGGAAAAGGACAGTTCATGTAAATTTCAGAGGGACCATGTCACCTGACCAAGGCCATTGGCTACAGATGTGAGAAGGAAGAGAAGCATCTTTACTGCCTGTTGTAGGGGGTCTGTGCCCTGTTTCCAGCGTGGAGCTTCTGTCCTGAGAAAAAGCCTCAGCTCTGGAAGGAAAGGAAGTCAGGTAGGTTCACTGGGGTGCATTAAGGAAACAAAGACCAGTAGGGGCTGGGAGCCCCATGACACCTGAATCGTGAGGCATGTACCCCACTGAACATAGGTAAACCCTGAACATGTACTTGTAAGAGCTTGGAGCCTGAGTGTGGACCTAGCTGACTATGTTCCTTCAGATCATAAACAATATCTGGAGCACAGATACTCCTGAGCTTGCAGCCTTCTGAGCTTTTGTCTATTGTTTCTCACCACCACCACCCCCCATACCCACCTATTCCTCACTCTCTTCTTACCACTTTCTCAAGAAAAAAATGTTTTTTAAGTCTACGAGAGAGGATTAACAGAAACAAAAATGTAGTGCCTCCAAAGTGAGTCAATCAAAGGTCTCATTCCTGCTAATGATTTGTGTCTCCAGTCCCCAAAGGGAACTGAATTCCCTTTGAAAATGGCCTCAAAGGACCAGAGCAGAAGCCTACATCCATCTTGTGTGTTTTTTCTTTAATCCTTACCGGAGGTTATTTTTTTTATTACTTTTCAGAGAGAGTGGAAGGGAGAGAGAGAGAAACATCCATGTCAGATTGGTTGCTTTCAGCATGTGCCCTTAGTGGGTCTGGGGATTGAGCCTGCAAGGGGGGTATGTGCCCTGGGCCAGAATCAAACCTAGTACCCTTCAGTCCCCAGTGCAGTGCTCTGAACACTAAGCCAAATTGCATAGGGAAGGATTGGTGTGTTAATGGCAGAGGGCTGCATTTTGGGCATTGGTCGCGGAGTGGGGTCATCATTGTCCTCGGGTGTTCAGGGGCATGTGGCTCGGATGACGGGGGCTTTGTGAGTCTTGATATGGTCAGTTGATAGCTTTGGACATGTTCTGCACACTGCTTTGTCAGCTGACTGTGGGATTTGTTAAGAGTCAAATCAAGGAAATGTAGGGTTCAGGCAGGGATGGGAAGCACCCTGAAATGCTGTCTGGGGTCACCGCTCCCCTTCCCCTCATATTTAGAGGCACCCAGAATGTGTCTACATCAGATCTGAAATACCTTTTTTGTGTTTGTGGCCCAAAGCCCCTTTGCAGACAGCTGGCTCCATGGAGGAGAAGGTGGGAGGAAGGAAAGAAAGTTTGTCTTGGACCCAAGCCCTGGTTCCACTCTCCTTCTGCTCCAGGTGCGAGGAGTCCCATGGCCTGAGGGCCCAAGCATCTTCTCTCCAAGGTGAAATCTCCAGTGATTGCTCTCTGGGGTTACCAAGGTTAATGAACTTGGTGCCATACAGGTCATGAGGGCACTTCCTGGTCATTAAGGGGAGGAGACAGGTGTCTTCTGTGAAGTCCCTGCCTGTTTTTCTGCCTGTGAGTGAAGGGGGCGCAAGCAGAGCTCTGCCTGAGAAGTCTCTTTGCTTTCCCATGTGACCTGGGAGGGGAGCTCCTCACTTCCTTCCTCTATTCCTTTCGCGTCATCATGTCTTTCTGCTAGCCCATCCCTCCCTCACGGGCTGGCTGTACCCTGCTTGGAGCTGGTTCCTTGCTGGACATCACTTGCACCATCGCCCCCTCCAGGGTTCCCTATTTCCTCTCCCTCTTTCTTTTCTGTTAGTTGAAGCCCAAGTTCAACTAACATGCCTCTACCTCCGGCCTGCTCCTTCCAGACGCCTCTCCTTTCTGGCATTCTTCCACCAGCTTTTTTCCTCTTCACTTCCTCACCCCACTCTCTTCCAGTGGATCCCTGACTCTCCCAATTCCAAGGATTTCCCCCAGCTTCCCCCTGGGCCAATGTGTACTTGAGAGACCAGCCCCATTTCCCAGCTTCTCCTCCATAAGGTCCCAGGTACTGCCCTTCCTGGGGCTCCTCCTTCTTACTCCCTGCATTCCTCTGCTTCTCCCCTACCGCCTGAATCTCAGACAATTTCACCAAGAAGTTCACAACTTTAGTGCCCGCGCTCATGCCAGTGGTGACCAACAGAGCCCTGTCGAGACTATTTTCTCCTGACAACACCTTCCATCCATGACATGCCTTCTAGGTGGGCAGACTCAGAAGGCTGCAGGTACTTGGGATCAAGGGTCAGAGAGGTTGGAAGGGACACTTCCAGCCATGGATGAGGCAGACATCAGGTGCTGTCCTGTTACAATACTTCTCTTGGGATACAAATACCTTCCAGGAAGAGTGTAAAATTGAGATCAATAACAGGATATGAAGCCACAAAAATACATTGTGAGCTGTTCACAGTGCACTCAAGTCTCTAACAACACAAGGCAAGGGCTGAGGTACCTTCTTGTCTCATCATAGAAAATAAAGCCCAGAAAGTGTAGGACAAGGGATATTGGAGGCATCTCAGGCAGGTAATTTAAAACATTGTTTTTGGGCTATTGTGATATGGTGGTATTTGTTTGGTTTTAAGATATGTAATTTGCTGTGATTTCCTTTTAAAAATGCAGACACATCCTTTTGTTCTTGCACAGCCACCCTTGCCCCCAAATTGTAAAGCCTCCAGTTTGCCCTCATATCTGTGTTGCTTGAGAGGAGTTTGTCTACTCCTGGCACCAACTATTGCTTTTTACTTGAGGCTCACAAACCTGTCTACACAACACACTGTACACGGTGCCTGGACCTTTCTTTTCATTTTCTGGGGATCACGGACAGACACACATTAGCTTATGACTGTCACAGTTACATGGTCACACAGTAAATAGAAATACAGCCATAAAAAATGTTTGACTCCAATTGTACACAAGATGGGGACTTATGATCACAAATTTTAAGGAACAGATACACTGTCATGTCTGTTGATGTCCCACCTGCACCCATTGCTGAGCATGGTCACAGGTCAGTATCTTTGGTTCACAGTCTTTGCTTTTAGATGTTACGAGCACATCAATTGTAGTCCAACCACAGGGAGGAGTCATGGGTGCCTCAGAAGAGCTGCCTCTTCTGGGAGCTGAGAGCTGAGGCTGCTTCAGGATCCATGGTCCCTGTCACAGGTAAGGAGGGCTGTTGTCCTGTATACTTAGTTTTGTGTCATAGCATGGAGATGTTGCTTGTAGGGCCGGCCCATCCACTCCACTTTCATTACCTTCTGTCTCTTGTGGCTTACTGGTCCCCAGGCCCCTGCAGCCACTGTGGTTCATTGAGATGCCTTCTGAGTAGCATCATTCAAGTGCATGTTCATCAGGAATTCCAATCCATTGAGTTGTCTTCTTTTTTTTTTTTTTTTTTTTTTTTTTGAGATGTGGACTAAATGGCAAATAGTGAAGGGTGTACATATTAATTACACATTGAATTCTGAGGCCGTTTTTACTTGGAACTTGTGAGTTCACTCATGACTATAATTCACACACAAGGACACAGGGATGTGGAGGGGGAACCAGGGTCAGTCATTTGTCTACTTCTATCCATCCTGTCACCATCTTACTTTGAGAACATTGAGTCTGTAACTGGAGGCAGCAGCTGTCAGTGCCTGGGCTCCCCAAGGAGCTTTTACCAATGACCCAGCTGCTTTCAAACCTCGGGCTTCCTTCCAGCATTTTTGCCTGCCCCTGCCCTGTGGTTCACCCACCACTCTCTCAGCTGAACACATGGAAGGAGGGAGCCTGTGTGTGCTGAGCTGGCCACATTTTCCATAACTTCAACTGAATTATTTTTCCTTTTTCTGGCAACTTCCATTTCCATTCTCTGTCTCCACAGGGAACATGGTCCACACCATTTGCATGAATCATCTACAGGATACTAGAGGATGGAGAGCCAAGATGCTTGAGTAAGCCAATGATCGGACCCCAGTGTGAACTTAATGACGA
Organism: Miniopterus natalensis; assembly: GCF_054644295.1. Lineage (NCBI taxonomy): Eukaryota > Metazoa > Chordata > Mammalia > Chiroptera > Miniopteridae > Miniopterus > Miniopterus natalensis. The sequence continues at coordinate 8,072,495 of NC_142102.1, forward strand.
CTGTTGGTGTCACTTGAGGAAACAGGGTTATGCACTCAGATGTCCAAGACAAGATCACATTTTGACCATACCACCTGTAACTTTCTCCTTGGAACACTGCATGTTGCTGAGTAGGCCAGTGTAGTTTTAGCAACTGGATGATAGGTTGTCTTGTATGAATCTTAGAAAGGCCTTCAGGGTTCTGTGTTCCACTCTGACCTACTGCCCAGCGTGCCCAGATCTAGAAAGTAACCCATGGGTGTGATTGTGGAAGAACTTTAGTAGAAGGAGCCTGGGAGAGAAAGAGAGAGACAATAACAGAGATAGAGAAACACACAGAGAGAGACAGACACACAGACTTAGATGGACAGATAGATAAATAGACACAGACATTGGGCTGGGGAGAGGACTTGTAGACACAGGTTGGAGGGCTTTGACTGAAGGAGCAGCTCATGTACATTTCAGAAGGGCTATGTCAGCTGACCAAGGCCACTGGCCACAGCTGTGAGAGGGAAGAGAAGTATCTTCCCTGCTTCTGGTACCAGGTCTGCGCTCTGCTCACTGGGTGGAGGTTCTGTCCTGAGACAATATCTCATGGCTGGGAGGCAAGGAGATCGTGTGAGTCCAAAGGGATGCTTTAGGGAACAGAGCCTGGAGGGGGCTAGGAGCTTCATGATACCTGAATCGTCAGGCATTTACCCCACTGATCATGGATAAACCCTGAATATATACTTGTAAGAGCTCAGAGCCTGAGTGTGTACTTAGCTGACTCCGGTCCTTTAGACAAGAAAGAACCTCTGGAGCACAGACACTCCAGAGCATGCAGCCTTCTAAGCATTGTACACTGTTTCACTGTCTATCTTTCTCTGTCCCTTCTCTCCACCCCTTCCTCGCACTTACCCTTCCACTTTCTCCAAATAAATAAATAAATAAATAAATAAATTTAATGTCTTCTAGTGAGGATTAACAAAATCAAAAAGTATCACCTCCAAATGGTACTGAATTAGCTTTAAAAATGGCTTGAAAGGACCAGACAAGAAACCTGGATTAGCGTCTTTTTATATTTTATTGTTACCCAACGGTGTATTTTGCATTGCTTTTCAGAGAGTTTTCATGTGAGAGAAAGAGAAACATCCCTGACCATGGACCCCTCACCTCATCTTCAGAACCACCTAGAGAGTGACCATATTAGATCCAAACTGCCTTTTTATCTGACTATGGCCCAAACCTTCAAGGTGAAAGGGAGGACAGTAAGTTTGTCTTGGGCATAGGCCCTGGTTCTCCTGTCCCTGTGTGGGGTTGGGGAGAATCCTATGGACTGGGGGCCCAAGCACCTTTTCTATAAGGTGGAGACTCCAATGCCTGCTCTCTGGGGTTACCACGGTTAATGGACTTGGTGCCATACACGTCATGGCATCACTTCCTGGTGAGAAAGAAGAGATGAGAGGTGTCTGCTGTGAGGGCCCAGCCTCATTTGCTGCCTGTGAGTGAAGAGGGCACAGAGAAAGCGCCACATGGGAAGCCTCTAATTGGCTTTCCCATGTGACCTCAGCCACTCAGGCTTCCGAGGGAGGTGCAGTCTGGGAAGTGAGCCCCTCACCCCCTTTCTCTTCTCCTCCAGTGTCCTCATGTCTTTCTTTTTCTCATCCCTCCATCTCAGAATTGCTGTGCCCTGCCTGGAGCTGGTTCTCTGTTGGCCATAACCTTTACCATCTCCCTGACCACAACTCCTATTTTTCTTCTTGATGAAGGCCAAGTTCAATTAAGAGGCCTCCTCCTCCTCCAGCTTCTCCCAGGTGCCTCTGCTTCCCGTTCCTCCTTCCAGCTGCCTGCTTCCTCCTCACCTTCTCACCTCAATGACTGGCAGTGGGTCCCTGACTCTACTGAAGCACTAGGCCTCCCAGGGGAAAGGCTGAGGTATGTTCTCATCTCATCATAGAATATGATGCAGGGAAATGGTCACTTGGAGAGGAGAGGACACAAAGTCCAGAAAGTGTAAAACAAGGATGTTGGAGGAGTTTGAGGCAGGTAATTTAAAACTTTGGTTTTTTGGATATTGTGATGTGTAGGATGCTTTAGGGGCACAGAGACTGGTATGGGTTGGGAGCCTCATGATACATGAATTATCAGGCATTTACTCCACCAAACATGGGTGAACCCTGAATATATATTTTAAGAGCTTGGAGCCTGAGTGTGGACCTAGCTGACTATGTTCCTTCAGATCATAAGATCTGGGGCACAGGCTTCAACCACAGGGAAGTGTCATGGGTGCCTCAGAGGAAGAGCTGCCTCTTCTGAGATCTGAGATCTGGAAGCTGAGAGCTGAGGCTGCTGCAGGAACCAAGGTCCCTGTCAAAGGTAAGGAGGGATGTTGTTCCCTATACTTTGTTTCATGTCACAGCAGGGTGGGGTTGTTGTGGGACCAGCCCATCTACCCCTTTCTCATTTAACTCCTGCCTCGTTGGGGCTAACTGGTCCCCAGGCCCCGGCAGCCACTGTGTGTCATTGAGATGTTTTCTAACTAGTACCAATGAAGTGCATGTTCATGAGAAATTTCCATTGTTTGAGTTGTCTTTTTGTTGTTGAAATGTGGCCTAAATGACAAGTAGTGAAGGGTGTAAATATTAATTATACATTGAATTCCGAGCCTGTTTTTCTTGGAGCTTCTGAGTTTGTTCATAACTATAATTCACACACAAAGAGAGAAGGAGAGGAGAAGTGAACCAGGCTCACTCATTTGTCTTCCTCTTTCTGTCTTGTCACCATCTCGCTTCAAGAATATTGATTCTGTCCCTGGAGGCAACAGGTGCTGGTGCCTGGGAACCTGGACCAGCACTTGTTATTGGCCCAGGGGCTTCCTCCCACTGGCTTTCTTCCAGCATCTGTGCTGCCATCCTGTGGATCAGCCACCTTGTAATTGGACACAGGAAAGCAGGGTGCCAGTGTGGGCTGACTTTTTCACACTACCCCAGAATTCCACTGGAATTATTTTTCCTTTTTCTGGCAAACTTCCTTATCCATTGTCTCTCTCCATAGGGAAGGTGCTCCCAACATCTACATGAATCAGGTCTAGAGAATGGGGTGCTAGGATGCCTGATGAAGCCCATGACAGAACCCTGGTGTGAGTTTAAACAAGACCATGGATGCCACATGAGGAATCAAGGTAGTGTGCTCAGATATCCAGGGCAACATCAGGTTTTGACAAAACATCATGTGATTTTCTCCTTGGACCACTCGTGGGACAACCATCAGCCTGCCCCGCATGTCTCTGAGTAGGTCAGTGGAATTTTGGCAAAACACAGAATAGATTGCTAGGTGTGGATCTTAGAAAAGCCTTCAGGGTTTACTGTGTCCACTCTAACCTGACTCCAGGTGTGTGCAGGATCCTGGTACTACCCCAAGGGTGGGAGTGAGGGAGGCCTTCAGTGGAAGGAGCCTGAGAGAGAAAGGACAGAGACAGAGACAGAAACCAAGACACACCAAGAGAGATAAAAGGATACTGAGAAAGATAAGGACATACAGACAGAAACAGAGAAACACACACACACATTGGCTAGGGGAGGACTTGGAGACCCAGGGAGGAGGGGCGTGAGGGTAACGACAGCTCATGTAAATTTCAGAAGCTCTGTGTCAGCTGACCAAGGCCACTGGCCCACAGCTATGAGAGGGAAGTGAAGCATCTTTCATACCTGGCGTAAGAGGTCTGCAACCTGCCCCTAGGTTGAAGCCTCTGTCCGGAGATAAAGCCTCAGTGCTGGAAGGAAAGGAGGTCAGGTGGGTTCATAGGGATGCTTTAGGAGGGCAGAGCCTGGTGGGGTCTGGGAGCCCCATGCTGCCATCATCATCACGCATGGACCCCAATGATCAGGGATCAACCCTAAATATGTACTTCTAAGAGGTAGAAGCCTGAGTGTGGATTTAGCTGACTCTGTTCCTTCAGATCATGAACAACCTCTGGAGCATGGGCTCTCCTAAGCATTCAGCCTCCTGAGCATTTCTTCACTGTGAGAATGGAATGCACAAACAAGCAATTCCTCTGATCAAAATTCATCTTGAGATGGCATCTTTTGGATTCTCCGTTATGCCTGTGCATGTCTCTTCCAAGCATGGACCCCCTAATTGTGGCCACTCCTGACCATGGGATGCTTACATTATAAAGTACCCTTATTTTAACCCACTGGTTCATGTTTCCCATTCATCATGTATAAACACTGAATATTTTTTGTGGACAAAGGAGGTCTGAGTAAGGACCTAGGCGACCATGTTTGCCGGATAATAGATACCCGCCCGGCGCCCCACCCCCCCCAAGCATGGGCACTTGTGAGCATGAACTCCTGAGGAGTTATTTGCACTATGGATGGAGCCTTTCTGAAAGAAAACCCCTGAGAGTGGCCTCTCTGAGTGTCCGGGAGCTTTACTACTTCTAAGTATCTAGTCCAGAAGTGTGGACCCTCAGGAACGTGTACAGCCCCAATTATCAATTTTCCTAACCATAGCCCCTCTTGAGCATGTACTGCTTTATTTTACTCCGTGTACATGTGCCTTCCTGAGCATGGAAATCTTCAGGGATGACCCTCCTGATGGTGCACTGCTTTGATTGTACTCTTCTCTGATGATCGCACCCCCTGAGTCTGTACACATTTGAGCATGTATAGCACCTGAACATGTCCCTTATTGAGCATGAATTTTCCTGAGCATGGACCACTTTGAGCTTCAACCTACTCAGAGAATCTAAAACTTCTCATATCTAAAACGACTGAGTATGAATACTTTCTGTGGAGGATCCTGAGCATCAATGACATGAGGATGGACAGTCCTGAATGGAATCAGTGTGCTTAATTACATCTCAGGATGTACCCAAGAAGCATGGATGCTTCTGTGCATGGAATGCCCTACTAATCATTTCCCATGCACATGCTTTATTTTGAGCATGTACCCTTGTGAATTGTGAAATGCCTGTACATGTACCTCCTTCAGCATGGAACCTATATTTGTGGTCCCTACAAATCATGTATTTTTTATAATAAACTACCATGATTAAGCCACTCATGAGCATGTATTCCATTGCTCATGGAGAATACCGGAATATGTACTATTCTGAGCAAGAAAGACCTGGCTGTAGATCTTGCTGAGTGTTCATTCAGACCATAGAACTCTCCATATGCATATGAACCCATGTGTTCCTGGAACATTTTGAGTATGAATGCGCTCTTACAGTGGGACCCTTATGAGAAATAACAACCTGAACATGGACCTCTGAGTGTGTAATATCCTGAACATTAAAGCCGTGGGAATCAGGCAGTCTTGAATGTCCAACCCAGTAGGAAATCACATCTAAACATCAACTCAGTAAGTGTAGACACTTCTGAAACTGGACTGCAGTAAGGATCAAGGCCCAAATCATACCTGCTTTTGAGCATGTACTCATTGACTATGTAGTGTCCCCTGCAGATGTGGCTCCCTCAAGAAGAGAGCCCACCTGATCATGACTTTTAATTTTAATCACCCCTGAGGATAGTCCTATTTGATCATGTACACCCTTCATCATGTGTAACCTCTTAACCTGCACTTGCCTGAGCTTCGATCATTTGGAATACAAACACAATCTGAGAACGGAACATTGCTCAGAATGAAGCCCCTGATCATGTATTCCCTTCTTTGGAACGTTGTCACAAAAGTTACCTGACAATAAACACCCGATCCATGGCTTCTACGGTGTGGATAACTTCAGGATTAACGTCATAAACATGAATTTCCTCAACATGGAATCAATGATCACAATTACATCTAAGCATGAATCTTCAAAAAGAGTGGACATTTCTGTTCATGAAATTCTGTAAGAATGAATTTCCCTGATTGTTATTTACCTAGAGAATGTTCTCTTGTGATTTTATGGAACCCCTTTTTTTGAAAAACCCTGAACATGAATCTTCTAATTATCTATTCCCTTAATCATGGCCTGCTTTGATTGTAACCTCCCCTTAACATAGCCCCACTTGAGCATGTATCCTCTTGATTGTGTTTAATATAATAACTCATACTTTCTTGAGCGTTGATTCTGCTGAGCATGTAGCCTTTTGAATGTGAACGACTCTGAGAATGACACGCTTCAGAAAATGTAGCCCCTAGGCCATGGAATGTCTTCCAGTGGGACATCCTGAGCTTAAACAATCTGAGAATGGCCCCTTCTGTACATGGAATCAATGAGCCCCGTCATTTCTAAGCACACACCTAGGAATCCTTGATGTGTACATCATGGAATGCTGCAATCATTTCCTTGATCCTAGTTCATCCTGAGAATATACCTGTGTGATTTTGTGTAACAACAAACAAGTACCTTCCTGAGCACGGAGGCTCTAACATGCGACCCATCTAAACATGTATTCTGTGAATTTAAACTACCGTGATCTTAGTCCCTCTGGATTCTGTATACCACTGATTGTGTTTAAGAACAGGATATGTGGTTTTCTGAGCATGGAAGGCCTGAGAAGAGAGCTGGCTATGTACCTTCAGACCATAGACCCGTCCCCATGGTCGTGAACCCATGTGATCCTACACCATTCTGAATATGGATGTGCTCTTCTAATGCAACCATTCTGAGAAAACCGACACTCAACATGGACGCATGAGTGTGGAATATCCTGAACATAAAGGTCCAGGGAATATACACTCTTGATCATGCAATCCTTGGGCGTAATCAATGATAAACAGCAACTCAAGAAGTGTGGACACTTCTGATCAGGGGCTGCACTAAGAACCGACTTGTCTAATTGGAGATGCTTTCCATATGTACCTACTTGCTTATGCCATGAATGTGTACCAGCCTGAGCATGAACCCTACCGACTGGGACATACTACTATTTCAATCTCACTTGAATATCGCGCCACTTGAGAATATACCCTCTTCTTGATGTTTAGTGCCTGAACATGTAAAATTATGCGCATGGACACGTTTGAATAATGACCCACACTAAGAGTGAAACACTCCTGACAATAAACACCCTATCCATGGCCTCTGTTGTGTGGATAACTTGAGGATTAACGTCATGAACATGAATCTCCTGAACATGGAATCAATGACCACAATGACACCTAAGCATGAATCTTCGAAGAAGAGTGGACATTTCTGTTCATGGAATTCTGTAAGTATGAATTTCCCTGATTGTTGTTTACCTAGAGAATGTTCTGTTGTGATTTTATGGAACCCCTTTCCTTGTACCTTTCTGATCATGAATCCTCTAATTGTCTCTTCCCTTAATCATGGCTTGCTTTGATTGTAACCTCCCCTTAACACAGCCCCACTTGAGCATGTATCCTCTTGATTGTGTTTGATATAATAACTCATACTTTCTTGAGCGTTGATTCTGCTGAGCATGTAGCCTTTTGAATGTGAACGACTCTGAGAATGACACGCTTCAGAAAATGTACCCACAAGAACATGGAATGTTTTCCTGTGGGACATCCTGAGCTTAAAGAATCTGAGAAAGGACCCTTCTGAACATGGAATCACGCACTGAAGTCATTTCTAAGCATATCCATAGAATTGTTGGCGTAAATGCATGGAATTCTGTCATTTCCTTGATCTTAGTTCATCCTGGGACTGTACCATTGTGAATTTGTGTAACAACATCCGAGTACCTTCCTGAGCATGGACGCTCTTAATTGTCCATCCCCCTAATCATGTGTTCTGTGAATCTAAACTACCGTGATCTTAGCCCCTCTTGATCACGTATAACACTGATCATGTATAACAACTGAAAATGTTCTTCCCGGCCCCTGAGCGGCAACCTGGCTGACTCTGTTACTTCAGACCGTAGACCCTACCTCATGAGCATGAAGCCATGGGACCCGACACCTTTCTGAATATGAATATCCTCTGATAATGGAGCCATTTTGAGAAACACCAACACTCTGCATGGACCAATGAGTGTGGAATATCCTGAACATAAACGTTCAAGGAATATACACTCTTGATCATGGAATCCTTGTGTGTAGTCAGTGATACACAGAAACTCAATAAGCATGGACTCTTCTGATGATGGACTGCCCTAAGAATCTACTTCCCTAATTAGAGCCAATTTCCAAGTATCTACTTGGTAGTTTATCCTCTGTATGTGTACCAGCCTGAGCATCAAAACCCTCCGTAAGGAGCCTACTGACCGTGACATACTTCGATTTGAATCTCCCTTGAATATCACGTCACTTGAGCATATACTCTCTTCTTGATATTTAATGCTGCTAAACATGTAAATTCTGTGCATGAAAACGTTTCAGTAAGGACACACACTGAGAATAAAACGCTTAGGAGAACAAACAGCTTACCCATGGCCACTCTAGTGTGGATAACTTGAGGATAAACACCGGGGACATGGATCCCCTGAACGTGGAATGAATGACCTCAATTACGTGTATGCATGAATGTAAGAAGAGTGGACATTTTTCAATTGGAATCCTGTAAGTATGAATTTCCTTGATCCTAGTTTAACTTGGAAATGTTATTTTGCGGTTTTGTGTAATCCCTTTTCCTGTACCTTCGTTTGCATGAAAAGCCTAATTGTATATTCCCCTGATCCTGACCTTCTTTGATTGTAACCTCCCCTTAATGTAGCCCACTTGAGCATGTATCTTGTAGATTATGTGTAATTTAATAAATCATACTTTCCTGAGCATGCATTCTGTTGACCATGGAGCCTTTTGAATTTGAACGACTCTGAGAATGACACGCTTCAGAAAATGTATCCCCAAGACCATGGGATATCTTCCTGTGTGACATCTTGAGCTTCATCAATCTGAGAATGGACCCTTCGAAATATGGAATCAGTGAGCCCCGTCATTTCTAAGCATATCCCTAGGAATCCTTGACCTGTACATCCATGGAATGCTGCCATAATTCCCTTGATCCTGGTTCACCCTGAGAATATACCTGTGTGGTTTTGAGTAACAACATACAAGTACCTTCCTGAGTATGGAGGCTTTGAAGGCCGACGCCTCTAATCATGTATTCTGTGAATTTAAGCTACCGTGATCTTAAGCCCCTCTTGATCATGTATACCACCGATTGTGTATAAGACCAGGACATATAGTTTTCTAAGCATGGAAGGCCTGATCAGAGAGCTGGCTATGTACCTTCAGACCATAGAGCCTTCCTCACGGGCATGAACCCATGTGATTTTACAACATTTTGAGTACGCATGTCCTCTTATCATGGAAGCATTTTGAGAAATACCGACACTCAGCATCGACCCATGAGTGTTGAATATCCTGAGCAGAAAGGTCCGGGGATTATATACTCTTGATCATGGAATCCTTGGACGTGATCAATGATAAACAGCAACTCAAGAAGTGTGGACACTTCTGATCATGGGCAGCACTGAGAGTCAACTTCCTTCATTAGAGCCACTTTCCAGTATGTGCCTACTTGTTTATGCCCTGAATGTGTACCAGCATGAGCATCAAAACCCTCAGCATGAAGCCTACTGACCGTGACACACTGCTTTTTTAATCTCACTTGAATGCCACTTGAGAATACACCCACTTCTTGATGTTTAATGCCTGAACATGTAAAATTATGTGCATGGAAACATTTGAATAACGACCCACACTAAGAATAAAACACTCGTGATAATAAGTACCCTATCCCTGGCCCCTCTTGGGTGGATAACTTGAGGATCCACACTGTGAACATGGATTGCCTGAACGTGGAATCAATTTCCGCAAGCATATCTAACCATGAATCTAAGAAGAGAGGAGATTGCCGCTCATAGAATGCCGTGAGTACTAAATTCCTTGATTGTTTTTTGCCCAGAGAATGTTCTGTTGTGATTTTGTCTGAACCCTGTACATGTAAGTACTCGGACATGTAATCACTAATTGTAGACAGTTGTTCTCCTGCCTTGCTTTGATGTTAATCTCCCTTCTAGTTAGTTCCCTTTGAGCATGTACCGTCTTGATTATATGTTCCATCTGAACATGTACATTGCTGAGCATGGATTCTGCTGTGCATGGAACCATTTGCATATGGACCCCTCTAAGGATAATGCACTTTGGATAATGAAACGCCCTAACCATGCTCATGTGGAACATCCCGAGCTTCAACAACCTGAGCATGGACCCTCCTGAACATGGAATCAATGAGCACAAAAACATCTAAGCATGTACCAAGAACCAGAAGTGTCCACACTTCTTGAGTTGCTGTTCATGGGATTCTGTAAGTATTAATTTCTTTGGCCCTTGTTTCCTCTGAGAATGTTCTTTTCTGATTTTTGTGTAACCCTGTACATGTACCTTCTTGAGCATGAAACCCCTCATTGTAGACTCTCCTGATCATGGCTTGCTTTGATATTCATCTCCCCTTAACATAGCCCCACTTGAGTATGTATCCTCTACATTATGTGTAATATAATAACTCATACTTTCCTGAGCGTGGAGTCTACTGACCTCGGAGCCTTTTTAATTGGAATGGCTCTGAGAATGACACACTTCAGAAAATGTAGCCCCTAGGCCATGGAATGTCTTCCAGTGGGACATCCTGAGCTTAAACAATCTGAGAATGGCCCCTTCTGTACATGGAATCAATGAGCCCCGTCATTTCTAAGCACACACCTAGGAATCCTTGATGTGTACATCATGGAATGCTGCAATCATTTCCTTGATCCTAGTTCATCCTGAGAATATACCTGTGTGATTTTGTGTAACAACAAACAAGTACCTTCCTGAGCACGGAGGCTCTAACATGCGACCCATCTAAACATGCATTCTGTGAATTTAAACTACCGTGATCTTAGTCCCTCTGGATTCTGTATACCACTGATTGTGTTTAAGAACAGGATATGTGGTTTTCTGAGCATGGAAGGCCTGAGCAGAGAGCTGGCTATGTACCTTCAGACCATAGACCCGTCCCCATGGTCGTGAACCCATGTGATCCTACACCATTCTGAATATGGATGTGCTCTTCTAATGCAACCATTCTGAGAAAACCGACACTCAACATGGACCCATGAGTGTGGAATATCCTGAACATAAAGGTCCAGGGAATATACACTCTTGATCATGCAATCCTTGGGCGTAATCAATGATAAACAGCAACTCAAGAAGTGTGGACACTTCTGATCAGGGGCTGCACTAAGAACCGACTTGTCTAATTGGAGATGCTTTCCATATGTACCTACTTGCTTATGCCATGAATGTGTACCAGCCTGAGCATGAACCCTGCCGACTGGGACATACTACTATTTCAATCTCACTTGAATATCGCGCCACTTGAGAATATACCCTCTTCTTGATGTTTAGTGCCTGAACATGTAAAATTATGCGCATGGACACGTTTGAATAATGACCCACACTAAGAGTGAAACACTCCTGACAATAAACACCCTATCCATGGCCTCTGTTGTGTGGATAACTTGAGGATTAACGTCATGAACATGAATCTCCTGAACATGGAATCAATGACCACAATGACACCTAAGCATGAATCTTCGAAGAAGAGTGGACATTTCTGTTCATGGAATTCTGTAAGTATGAATTTCCCTGATTGTTGTTTACCTAGAGAATGTTCTGTTGTGATTTTATGGAACCCCTTTCCTTGTACCTTCCTGATCATGAATCCTCTAATTGTCTCTTCCCTTAATCATGGCTTGCTTTGATTGTAACCTCCCCTTAACACAGCCCCACTTGAGCATGTATCCTCTTGATTGTGTTTGATATAATAACTCATACTTTCTTGAGCGTTGATTCTGCTGAGCATGTAGCCTTTTGAATGTGAACGACTCTGAGAATGACACGCTTCAGAAAATGTACCCACAAGAACATGGAATGTTTTCCTGTGGGACATCCTGAGCTTAAAGAATCTGAGAAAGGACCCTTCTGAACATGGAATCACGCACTGAAGTCATTTCTAAGCATATCCATAGAATTGTTGGCGTAAATGCATGGAATTCTGTCATTTCCTTGATCTTAGTTCATCCTGGGACTGTACCATTGTGAATTTGTGTAACAACATCCGAGTACCTTCCTGAGCATGGACGCTCTTAATTGTCCATCCCCCTAATCATGTATTCTGTGAATCTAAACTACCGTGATCTTAGCCCCTCTTGATCACGTATAACACTGATCATGCATAACAACTGAAAATGTTCTTCCCGGCCCCTGAGCGGCAACCTGGCTGACTCTGTTACTTCAGACCGTAGACCCTACCTCATGAGCATGAAGCCATGGGACCCGACACCTTTCTGAATATGAATATCCTCTGATAATGGAGCCATTTTGAGAAACACCAACACTCTGCATGGACCAATGAGTGTGGAATATCCTGAACATAAACGTTCAAGGAATATACACTCTTGATCATGGAATCCTTGTGTGTAGTCAGTGATACACAGAAACTCAATAAGCATGGACTCTTCTGATGATGGACTGCCCTAAGAATCTACTTCCCTAATTAGAGCCAATTTCCAAGTATCTACTTGGTAGTTTATCCTCTGTATGTGTACCAGCCTGAGCATCAAAACCCTCCGTAAGGAGCCTACTGACCGTGACATACTTCGATTTGAATCTCCCTTGAATATCACGTCACTTGAGCATATACTCTCTTCTTGATATTTAATACTGCTAAACATGTAAATTCTGTGCATGAAAACGTTTCAGTAAGGACACACACTGAGAATAAAACACTTAGGAGAACAAACAGCTTACCCATGGCCACTCTAGTGTGGATAACTTGAGGATAAACACCGGGGACATGGATCCCCTGAACGTGGAATGAATGACCTCAATTACGTGTATGCATGAATGTAAGAAGAGTGGACATTTTTCAATTGGAATCCTGTAAGTATGAATTTCCTTGATCCTAGTTTAACTTGGAAATGTTATTTTGCGGTTTTGTGTAATCCCTTTTCCTGTACCTTCGTTTGCATGAAAAGCCTAATTGTATATTCCCCTGATCCTGACCTTCTTTGATTGTAACCTCCCCTTAATGTAGCCCACTTGAGCATGTATCTTGTAGATTATGTGTAATTTAATAAATCATACTTTCCTGAGCATGCATTCTGTTGACCATGGAGCCTTTTGAATTTGAACGACTCTGAGAATGACACGCTTCAGAAAATGTATCCCCAAGACCATGGGATATCTTCCTGTGTGACATCTTGAGCTTCATCAATCTGAGAATGGACCCTTCGAAATATGGAATCAGTGAGCCCCGTCATTTCTAAGCATATCCCTAGGAATCCTTGACCTGTACATCCATGGAATGCTGCCATAATTCCCTTGATCCTAGTTCACCCTGAGAATATACCTGTGTGGTTTTGAGTAACAACATACAAGTACCTTCCTGAGTATGGAGGCTTTGAAGGCCGACGCCTCTAATCATGTATTCTGTGAATTTAAGCTACCGTGATCTTAAGCCCCTCTTGATCATGTATACCACCGATTGTGTATAAGACCAGGACATATAGTTTTCTAAGCATGGAAGGCCTGATCAGAGAGCTGGCTATGTACCTTCAGACCATAGAGCCTTCCTCACGGGCATGAACCCATGTGATTTTACAACATTTTGAGTACGCATGTCCTCTTATCATGGAAGCATTTTGAGAAATACCGACACTCAGCATCGACCCATGAGTGTTGAATATCCTGAGCAGAAAGGTCCGGGGATTATATACTCTTGATCATGGAATCCTTGGACGTGATCAATGATAAACAGCAACTCAAGAAGTGTGGACACTTCTGATCATGGGCAGCACTGAGAGTCAACTTCCTTCATTAGAGCCACTTTCCAGTATGTGCCTACTTGTTTATGCCCTGAATGTGTACCAGCATGAGCATCAAAACCCTCAGCATGAAGCCTACTGACCGTGACACACTGCTTTTTTAATCTCACTTGAATGCCACTTGAGAATACACCCACTTCTTGATGTTTAATGCCTGAACATGTAAAATTATGTGCATGGAAACATTTGAATAACGACCCACACTAAGAATAAAACACTCGTGATAATAAGTACCCTATCTCTGGCCCCTCTTGGGTGGATAACTTGAGGATCCACACTGTGAACATGGATTGCCTGAATGTGGAATCAATTTCCGCAAGCATATCTAACCATGAATCTAAGAAGAGAGGAGATTGCCGCTCATAGAATGCCGTGAGTACTAAATTCCTTGATTGTTTTTTGCCCAGAGAATGTTCTGTTGTGATTTTGTCTGAACCCTGTACATGTAAGTACTCGGACATGTAATCACTAATTGTAGACAGTTGTTCTCCTGCCTTGCTTTGATGTTAATCTCCCTTCTAGTTAGTTCCCTTTGAGCATGTACCGTCTTGATTATATGTTCCATCTGAACATGTACATTGCTGAGCATGGATTCTGCTGTGCATGGAACCATTTGCATATGGACCCCTCTAAGGATAATGCACTTTGGATAATGAAACGCCCTAACCATGCTCATGTGGAACATCCCGAGCTTCAACAACCTGAGCATGGACCCTCCTGAACATGGAATCAATGAGCACAAAAACATCTAAGCATGTACCAAGAACCAGAAGTGTCCACACTTCTTGAGTTGCTGTTCATGGGATTCTGTAAGTATTAATTTCTTTGGCCCTTGTTTCCTCTGAGAATGTTCTTTTCTGATTTTTGTGTAACCCTGTACATGTACCTTCTTGAGCATGAAACCCCTCATTGTAGACTCTCCTGATCATGGCTTGCTTTGATATTCATCTCCCCTTAACATAGCCCCACTTGAGTATGTATCCTCTACATTATGTGTAATATAATAACTCATACTTTCCTGAGCGTGGAGTCTACTGACCTCGGAGCCTTTTTAATTGGAATGGCTCTGAGAATGACACACTTCAGAAAATGTAGCCCCTAGGCCATGGAATGTCTTCCAGTGGGACATCCTGAGCTTAAACAATCTGAGAATGGCCCCTTCTGTACATGGAATCAATGAGCCCCGTCATTTCTAAGCACACACCTAGGAATCCTTGATGTGTACATCATGGAATGCTGCAATCATTTCCTTGATCCTAGTTCATCCTGAGAATATACCTGTGTGATTTTGTGTAACAACAAACAAGTACCTTCCTGAGCACGGAGGCTCTAACATGCGACCCATCTAAACATGCATTCTGTGAATTTAAACTACCGTGATCTTAGTCCCTCTGGATTCTGTATACCACTGATTGTGTTTAAGAACAGGATATGTGGTTTTCTGAGCATGGAAGGCCTGAGCAGAGAGCTGGCTATGTACCTTCAGACCATAGACCCGTCCCCATGGTCGTGAACCCATGTGATCCTACACCATTCTGAATATGGATGTGCTCTTCTAATGCAACCATTCTGAGAAAACCGACACTCAACATGGACCCATGAGTGTGGAATATCCTGAACATAAAGGTCCAGGGAATATACACTCTTGATCATGCAATCCTTGGGCGTAATCAATGATAAACAGCAACTCAAGAAGTGTGGACACTTCTGATCAGGGGCTGCACTAAGAACCGACTTGTCTAATTGGAGATGCTTTCCATATGTACCTACTTGCTTATGCCATGAATGTGTACCAGCCTGAGCATGAACCCTGCCGACTGGGACATACTACTATTTCAATCTCACTTGAATATCGCGCCACTTGAGAATATACCCTCTTCTTGATGTTTAGTGCCTGAACATGTAAAATTATGCGCATGGACACGTTTGAATAATGACCCACACTAAGAGTGAAACACTCCTGACAATAAACACCCTATCCATGGCCTCTGTTGTGTGGATAACTTGAGGATTAACGTCATGAACATGAATCTCCTGAACATGGAATCAATGACCACAATGACACCTAAGCATGAATCTTCGAAGAAGAGTGGACATTTCTGTTCATGGAATTCTGTAAGTATGAATTTCCCTGATTGTTGTTTACCTAGAGAATGTTCTGTTGTGATTTTATGGAACCCCTTTCCTTGTACCTTCCTGATCATGAATCCTCTAATTGTCTCTTCCCTTAATCATGGCTTGCTTTGATTGTAACCTCCCCTTAACACAGCCCCACTTGAGCATGTATCCTCTTGATTGTGTTTGATATAATAACTCATACTTTCTTGAGCGTTGATTCTGCTGAGCATGTAGCCTTTTGAATGTGAACGACTCTGAGAATGACACGCTTCAGAAAATGTACCCACAAGAACATGGAATGTTTTCCTGTGGGACATCCTGAGCTTAAAGAATCTGAGAAAGGACCCTTCTGAACATGGAATCACGCACTGAAGTCATTTCTAAGCATATCCATAGAATTGTTGGCGTAAATGCATGGAATTCTGTCATTTCCTTGATCTTAGTTCATCCTGGGACTGTACCATTGTGAATTTGTGTAACAACATCCGAGTACCTTCCTGAGCATGGACGCTCTTAATTGTCCATCCCCCTAATCATGTATTCTGTGAATCTAAACTACCGTGATCTTAGCCCCTCTTGATCACGTATAACACTGATCATGCATAACAACTGAAAATGTTCTTCCCGGCCCCTGAGCGGCAACCTGGCTGACTCTGTTACTTCAGACCGTAGACCCTACCTCATGAGCATGAAGCCATGGGACCCGACACCTTTCTGAATATGAATATCCTCTGATAATGGAGCCATTTTGAGAAACACCAACACTCTGCATGGACCAATGAGTGTGGAATATCCTGAACATAAACGTTCAAGGAATATACACTCTTGATCATGGAATCCTTGTGTGTAGTCAGTGATACACAGAAACTCAATAAGCATGGACTCTTCTGATGATGGACTGCCCTAAGAATCTACTTCCCTAATTAGAGCCAATTTCCAAGTATCTACTTGGTAGTTTATCCTCTGTATGTGTACCAGCCTGAGCATCAA
This sequence comes from Miniopterus natalensis, assembly GCF_054644295.1. Classification (NCBI taxonomy): domain Eukaryota; kingdom Metazoa; phylum Chordata; class Mammalia; order Chiroptera; family Miniopteridae; genus Miniopterus; species Miniopterus natalensis. The sequence goes on from NC_142102.1 coordinate 8,089,351, forward strand.
AACCCTCCGTAAGGAGCCTACTGACCGTGACATACTTCGATTTGAATCTCCCTTGAATATCACGTCACTTGAGCATATACTCTCTTCTTGATATTTAATACTGCTAAACATGTAAATTCTGTGCATGAAAACGTTTCAGTAAGGACACACACTGAGAATAAAACGCTTAGGAGAACAAACAGCTTACCCATGGCCACTCTAGTGTGGATAACTTGAGGATAAACACCGGGGACATGGATCCCCTGAACGTGGAATGAATGACCTCAATTACGTGTATGCATGAATGTAAGAAGAGTGGACATTTTTCAATTGGAATCCTGTAAGTATGAATTTCCTTGATCCTAGTTTAACTTGGAAATGTTATTTTGCGGTTTTGTGTAATCCCTTTTCCTGTACCTTCGTTTGCATGAAAAGCCTAATTGTATATTCCCCTGATCCTGACCTTCTTTGATTGTAACCTCCCCTTAATGTAGCCCACTTGAGCATGTATCTTGTAGATTATGTGTAATTTAATAAATCATACTTTCCTGAGCATGCATTCTGTTGACCATGGAGCCTTTTGAATTTGAACGACTCTGAGAATGACACGCTTCAGAAAATGTATCCCCAAGACCATGGGATATCTTCCTGTGTGACATCTTGAGCTTCATCAATCTGAGAATGGACCCTTCGAAATATGGAATCAGTGAGCCCCGTCATTTCTAAGCATATCCCTAGGAATCCTTGACCTGTACATCCATGGAATGCTGCCATAATTCCCTTGATCCTAGTTCACCCTGAGAATATACCTGTGTGGTTTTGAGTAACAACATACAAGTACCTTCCTGAGTATGGAGGCTTTGAAGGCCGACGCCTCTAATCATGTATTCTGTGAATTTAAGCTACCGTGATCTTAAGCCCCTCTTGATCATGTATACCACCGATTGTGTATAAGACCAGGACATATAGTTTTCTAAGCATGGAAGGCCTGATCAGAGAGCTGGCTATGTACCTTCAGACCATAGAGCCTTCCTCACGGGCATGAACCCATGTGATTTTACAACATTTTGAGTACGCATGTCCTCTTATCATGGAAGCATTTTGAGAAATACCGACACTCAGCATCGACCCATGAGTGTTGAATATCCTGAGCAGAAAGGTCCGGGGATTATATACTCTTGATCATGGAATCCTTGGACGTGATCAATGATAAACAGCAACTCAAGAAGTGTGGACACTTCTGATCATGGGCAGCACTGAGAGTCAACTTCCTTCATTAGAGCCACTTTCCAGTATGTGCCTACTTGTTTATGCCCTGAATGTGTACCAGCATGAGCATCAAAACCCTCAGCATGAAGCCTACTGACCGTGACACACTGCTTTTTTAATCTCACTTGAATGCCACTTGAGAATACACCCACTTCTTGATGTTTAATGCCTGAACATGTAAAATTATGTGCATGGAAACATTTGAATAACGACCCACACTAAGAATAAAACACTCGTGATAATAAGTACCCTATCTCTGGCCCCTCTTGGGTGGATAACTTGAGGATCCACACTGTGAACATGGATTGCCTGAACGTGGAATCAATTTCCGCAAGCATATCTAACCATGAATCTAAGAAGAGAGGAGATTGCCGCTCATAGAATGCCGTGAGTACTAAATTCCTTGATTGTTTTTTGCCCAGAGAATGTTCTGTTGTGATTTTGTCTGAACCCTGTACATGTAAGTACTCGGACATGTAATCACTAATTGTAGACAGTTGTTCTCCTGCCTTGCTTTGATGTTAATCTCCCTTCTAGTTAGTTCCCTTTGAGCATGTACCGTCTTGATTATATGTTCCATCTGAACATGTACATTGCTGAGCATGGATTCTGCTGTGCATGGAACCATTTGCATATGGACCCCTCTAAGGATAATGCACTTTGGATAATGAAACGCCCTAACCATGCTCATGTGGAACATCCCGAGCTTCAACAACCTGAGCATGGACCCTCCTGAACATGGAATCAATGAGCACAAAAACATCTAAGCATGTACCAAGAACCAGAAGTGTCCACACTTCTTGAGTTGCTGTTCATGGGATTCTGTAAGTATTAATTTCTTTGGCCCTTGTTTCCTCTGAGAATGTTCTTTTCTGATTTTTGTGTAACCCTGTACATGTACCTTCTTGAGCATGAAAGCCCTCATTGTAGACTCTCCTGATCATGGCTTGCTTTGATATTCATCTCCCCTTAACATAGCCCCACTTGAGTATGTATCCTCTACATTATGTGTAATATAATAACTCATACTTTCCTGAGCGTGGAGTCTACTGACCTCGGAGCCTTTTTAATTGGAATGGCTCTGAGAATGACACACTTCAGAAAATGTAGCCCCTAGGCCATGGAATGTCTTCCAGTGGGACATCCTGAGCTTAAACAATCTGAGAATGGCCCCTTCTGTACATGGAATCAATGAGCCCCGTCATTTCTAAGCACACACCTAGGAATCCTTGATGTGTACATCATGGAATGCTGCAATCATTTCCTTGATCCTAGTTCATCCTGAGAATATACCTGTGTGATTTTGTGTAACAACAAACAAGTACCTTCCTGAGCACGGAGGCTCTAACATGCGACCCATCTAAACATGCATTCTGTGAATTTAAACTACCGTGATCTTAGTCCCTCTGGATTCTGTATACCACTGATTGTGTTTAAGAACAGGATATGTGGTTTTCTGAGCATGGAAGGCCTGAGCAGAGAGCTGGCTATGTACCTTCAGACCATAGACCCGTCCCCATGGTCGTGAACCCATGTGATCCTACACCATTCTGAATATGGATGTGCTCTTCTAATGCAACCATTCTGAGAAAACCGACACTCAACATGGACCCATGAGTGTGGAATATCCTGAACATAAAGGTCCAGGGAATATACACTCTTGATCATGCAATCCTTGGGCGTAATCAATGATAAACAGCAACTCAAGAAGTGTGGACACTTCTGATCAGGGGCTGCACTAAGAACCGACTTGTCTAATTGGAGATGCTTTCCATATGTACCTACTTGCTTATGCCATGAATGTGTACCAGCCTGAGCATGAACCCTGCCGACTGGGACATACTACTATTTCAATCTCACTTGAATATCGCGCCACTTGAGAATATACCCTCTTCTTGATGTTTAGTGCCTGAACATGTAAAATTATGCGCATGGACACGTTTGAATAATGACCCACACTAAGAGTGAAACACTCCTGACAATAAACACCCTATCCATGGCCTCTGTTGTGTGGATAACTTGAGGATTAACGTCATGAACATGAATCTCCTGAACATGGAATCAATGACCACAATGACACCTAAGCATGAATCTTCGAAGAAGAGTGGACATTTCTGTTCATGGAATTCTGTAAGTATGAATTTCCCTGATTGTTGTTTACCTAGAGAATGTTCTGTTGTGATTTTATGGAACCCCTTTCCTTGTACCTTCCTGATCATGAATCCTCTAATTGTCTCTTCCCTTAATCATGGCTTGCTTTGATTGTAACCTCCCCTTAACACAGCCCCACTTGAGCATGTATCCTCTTGATTGTGTTTGATATAATAACTCATACTTTCTTGAGCGTTGATTCTGCTGAGCATGTAGCCTTTTGAATGTGAACGACTCTGAGAATGACACGCTTCAGAAAATGTACCCACAAGAACATGGAATGTTTTCCTGTGGGACATCCTGAGCTTAAAGAATCTGAGAAAGGACCCTTCTGAACATGGAATCACGCACTGAAGTCATTTCTAAGCATATCCATAGAATTGTTGGCGTAAATGCATGGAATTCTGTCATTTCCTTGATCTTAGTTCATCCTGGGACTGTACCATTGTGAATTTGTGTAACAACATCCGAGTACCTTCCTGAGCATGGACGCTCTTAATTGTCCATCCCCCTAATCATGTATTCTGTGAATCTAAACTACCGTGATCTTAGCCCCTCTTGATCACGTATAACACTGATCATGCATAACAACTGAAAATGTTCTTCCCGGCCCCTGAGCGGCAACCTGGCTGACTCTGTTACTTCAGACCGTAGACCCTACCTCATGAGCATGAAGCCATGGGACCCGACACCTTTCTGAATATGAATATCCTCTGATAATGGAGCCATTTTGAGAAACCCCAACACTCTGCATGGACCAATGAGTGTGGAATATCCTGAACATAAACGTTCAAGGAATATACACTCTTGATCATGGAATCCTTGTGTGTAGTCAGTGATACACAGAAACTCAATAAGCATGGACTCTTCTGATGATGGACTGCCCTAAGAATCTACTTCCCTAATTAGAGCCAATTTCCAAGTATCTACTTGGTAGTTTATCCTCTGTATGTGTACCAGCCTGAGCATCAAAACCCTCCGTAAGGAGCCTACGGACCGTGACATACTTCGATTTGAATCTCCCTTGAATATCACGTCACTTGAGCATATACTCTCTTCTTGATATTTAATACTGCTAAACATGTAAATTCTGTGCATGAAAACGTTTCAGTAAGGACACACACTGAGAATAAAACGCTTAGGAGAACAAACAGCTTACCCATGGCCACTCTAGTGTGGATAACTTGAGGATAAACACCGGGGACATGGATCCCCTGAACGTGGAATGAATGACCTCAATTACGTGTATGCATGAATGTAAGAAGAGTGGACATTTTTCAATTGGAATCCTGTAAGTATGAATTTCCTTGATCCTAGTTTAACTTGGAAATGTTATTTTGCGGTTTTGTGTAATCCCTTTTCCTGTACCTTCGTTTGCATGAAAAGCCTAATTGTATATTCCCCTGATCCTGACCTTCTTTGATTGTAACCTCCCCTTAATGTAGCCCACTTGAGCATGTATCTTGTAGATTATGTGTAATTTAATAAATCATACTTTCCTGAGCATGCATTCTGTTGACCATGGAGCCTTTTGAATTTGAACGACTCTGAGAATGACACGCTTCAGAAAATGTATCCCCAAGACCATGGGATATCTTCCTGTGTGACATCTTGAGCTTCATCAATCTGAGAATGGACCCTTCGAAATATGGAATCAGTGAGCCCCGTCATTTCTAAGCATATCCCTAGGAATCCTTGACCTGTACATCCATGGAATGCTGCCATAATTCCCTTGATCCTAGTTCACCCTGAGAATATACCTGTGTGGTTTTGAGTAACAACATACAAGTACCTTCCTGAGTATGGAGGCTTTGAAGGCCGACGCCTCTAATCATGTATTCTGTGAATTTAAGCTACCGTGATCTTAAGCCCCTCTTGATCATGTATACCACCGATTGTGTATAAGACCAGGACATATAGTTTTCTAAGCATGGAAGGCCTGATCAGAGAGCTGGCTATGTACCTTCAGACCATAGAGCCTTCCTCACGGGCATGAACCCATGTGATTTTACAACATTTTGAGTACGCATGTCCTCTTATCATGGAAGCATTTTGAGAAATACCGACACTCAGCATCGACCCATGAGTGTTGAATATCCTGAGCAGAAAGGTCCGGGGATTATATACTCTTGATCATGGAATCCTTGGACGTGATCAATGATAAACAGCAACTCAAGAAGTGTGGACACTTCTGATCATGGGCAGCACTGAGAGTCAACTTCCTTCATTAGAGCCACTTTCCAGTATGTGCCTACTTGTTTATGCCCTGAATGTGTACCAGCATGAGCATCAAAACCCTCAGCATGAAGCCTACTGACCGTGACACACTGCTTTTTTAATCTCACTTGAATGCCACTTGAGAATACACCCACTTCTTGATGTTTAATGCCTGAACATGTAAAATTATGTGCATGGAAACATTTGAATAACGACCCACACTAAGAATAAAACACTCGTGATAATAAGTACCCTATCTCTGGCCCCTCTTGGGTGGATAACTTGAGGATCCACACTGTGAACATGGATTGCCTGAACGTGGAATCAATTTCCGCAAGCATATCTAACCATGAATCTAAGAAGAGAGGAGATTGCCGCTCATAGAATGCCGTGAGTACTAAATTCCTTGATTGTTTTTTGCCCAGAGAATGTTCTGTTGTGATTTTGTCTGAACCCTGTACATGTAAGTACTCGGACATGTAATCACTAATTGTAGACAGTTGTTCTCCTGCCTTGCTTTGATGTTAATCTCCCTTCTAGTTAGTTCCCTTTGAGCATGTACCGTCTTGATTATATGTTCCATCTGAACATGTACATTGCTGAGCATGGATTCTGCTGTGCATGGAACCATTTGCATATGGACCCCTCTAAGGATAATGCACTTTGGATAATGAAACGCCCTAACCATGCTCATGTGGAACATCCCGAGCTTCAACAACCTGAGCATGGACCCTCCTGAACATGGAATCAATGAGCACAAAAACATCTAAGCATGTACCAAGAACCAGAAGTGTCCACACTTCTTGAGTTGCTGTTCATGGGATTCTGTAAGTATTAATTTCTTTGGCCCTTGTTTCCTCTGAGAATGTTCTTTTCTGATTTTTGTGTAACCCTGTACATGTACCTTCTTGAGCATGAAACCCCTCATTGTAGACTCTCCTGATCATGGCTTGCTTTGATATTCATCTCCCCTTAACATAGCCCCACTTGAGTATGTATCCTCTACATTATGTGTAATATAATAACTCATACTTTCCTGAGCGTGGAGTCTACTGACCTCGGAGCCTTTTTAATTGGAATGGCTCTGAGAATGACACACTTCAGAAAATGTAGCCCCTAGGCCATGGAATGTCTTCCAGTGGGACATCCTGAGCTTAAACAATCTGAGAATGGCCCCTTCTGTACATGGAATCAATGAGCCCCGTCATTTCTAAGCACACACCTAGGAATCCTTGATGTGTACATCATGGAATGCTGCAATCATTTCCTTGATCCTAGTTCATCCTGAGAATATACCTGTGTGATTTTGTGTAACAACAAACAAGTACCTTCCTGAGCACGGAGGCTCTAACATGCGACCCATCTAAACATGCATTCTGTGAATTTAAACTACCGTGATCTTAGTCCCTCTGGATTCTGTATACCACTGATTGTGTTTAAGAACAGGATATGTGGTTTTCTGAGCATGGAAGGCCTGAGCAGAGAGCTGGCTATGTACCTTCAGACCATAGACCCGTCCCCATGGTCGTGAACCCATGTGATCCTACACCATTCTGAATATGGATGTGCTCTTCTAATGCAACCATTCTGAGAAAACCGACACTCAACATGGACCCATGAGTGTGGAATATCCTGAACATAAAGGTCCAGGGAATATACACTCTTGATCATGCAATCCTTGGGCGTAATCAATGATAAACAGCAACTCAAGAAGTGTGGACACTTCTGATCAGGGGCTGCACTAAGAACCGACTTGTCTAATTGGAGATGCTTTCCATATGTACCTACTTGCTTATGCCATGAATGTGTACCAGCCTGAGCATGAACCCTACCGACTGGGACATACTACTATTTCAATCTCACTTGAATATCGCGCCACTTGAGAATATACCCTCTTCTTGATGTTTAGTGCCTGAACATGTAAAATTATGCGCATGGACACGTTTGAATAATGACCCACACTAAGAGTGAAACACTCCTGACAATAAACACCCTATCCATGGCCTCTGTTGTGTGGATAACTTGAGGATTAACGTCATGAACATGAATCTCCTGAACATGGAATCAATGACCACAATGACACCTAAGCATGAATCTTCGAAGAAGAGTGGACATTTCTGTTCATGGAATTCTGTAAGTATGAATTTCCCTGATTGTTGTTTACCTAGAGAATGTTCTGTTGTGATTTTATGGAACCCCTTTCCTTGTACCTTCCTGATCATGAATCCTCTAATTGTCTCTTCCCTTAATCATGGCTTGCTTTGATTGTAACCTCCCCTTAACACAGCCCCACTTGAGCATGTATCCTCTTGATTGTGTTTGATATAATAACTCATACTTTCTTGAGCGTTGATTCTGCTGAGCATGTAGCCTTTTGAATGTGAACGACTCTGAGAATGACACGCTTCAGAAAATGTACCCACAAGAACATGGAATGTTTTCCTGTGGGACATCCTGAGCTTAAAGAATCTGAGAAAGGACCCTTCTGAACATGGAATCACGCACTGAAGTCATTTCTAAGCATATCCATAGAATTGTTGGCGTAAATGCATGGAATTCTGTCATTTCCTTGATCTTAGTTCATCCTGGGACTGTACCATTGTGAATTTGTGTAACAACATCCGAGTACCTTCCTGAGCATGGACGCTCTTAATTGTCCATCCCCCTAATCATGTATTCTGTGAATCTAAACTACCGTGATCTTAGCCCCTCTTGATCACGTATAACACTGATCATGCATAACAACTGAAAATGTTCTTCCCGGCCCCTGAGCGGCAACCTGGCTGACTCTGTTACTTCAGACCGTAGACCCTACCTCATGAGCATGAAGCCATGGGACCCGACACCTTTCTGAATATGAATATCCTCTGATAATGGAGCCATTTTGAGAAACCCCAACACTCTGCATGGACCAATGAGTGTGGAATATCCTGAACATAAACGTTCAAGGAATATACACTCTTGATCATGGAATCCTTGTGTGTAGTCAGTGATACACAGAAACTCAATAAGCATGGACTCTTCTGATGATGGACTGCCCTAAGAATCTACTTCCCTAATTAGAGCCAATTTCCAAGTATCTACTTGGTAGTTTATCCTCTGTATGTGTACCAGCCTGAGCATCAAAACCCTCCGTAAGGAGCCTACGGACCGTGACATACTTCGATTTGAATCTCCCTTGAATATCACGTCACTTGAGCATATACTCTCTTCTTGATATTTAATACTGCTAAACATGTAAATTCTGTGCATGAAAACGTTTCAGTAAGGACACACACTGAGAATAAAACGCTTAGGAGAACAAACAGCTTACCCATGGCCACTCTAGTGTGGATAACTTGAGGATAAACACCGGGGACATGGATCCCCTGAACGTGGAATGAATGACCTCAATTACGTGTATGCATGAATGTAAGAAGAGTGGACATTTTTCAATTGGAATCCTGTAAGTATGAATTTCCTTGATCCTAGTTTAACTTGGAAATGTTATTTTGCGGTTTTGTGTAATCCCTTTTCCTGTACCTTCGTTTGCATGAAAAGCCTAATTGTATATTCCCCTGATCCTGACCTTCTTTGATTGTAACCTCCCCTTAATGTAGCCCACTTGAGCATGTATCTTGTAGATTATGTGTAATTTAATAAATCATACTTTCCTGAGCATGCATTCTGTTGACCATGGAGCCTTTTGAATTTGAACGACTCTGAGAATGACACGCTTCAGAAAATGTATCCCCAAGACCATGGGATATCTTCCTGTGTGACATCTTGAGCTTCATCAATCTGAGAATGGACCCTTCGAAATATGGAATCAGTGAGCCCCGTCATTTCTAAGCATATCCCTAGGAATCCTTGACCTGTACATCCATGGAATGCTGCCATAATTCCCTTGATCCTAGTTCACCCTGAGAATATACCTGTGTGGTTTTGAGTAACAACATACAAGTACCTTCCTGAGTATGGAGGCTTTGAAGGCCGACGCCTCTAATCATGTATTCTGTGAATTTAAGCTACCGTGATCTTAAGCCCCTCTTGATCATGTATACCACCGATTGTGTATAAGACCAGGACATATAGTTTTCTAAGCATGGAAGGCCTGATCAGAGAGCTGGCTATGTACCTTCAGACCATAGAGCCTTCCTCACGGGCATGAACCCATGTGATTTTACAACATTTTGAGTACGCATGTCCTCTTATCATGGAAGCATTTTGAGAAATACCGACACTCAGCATCGACCCATGAGTGTTGAATATCCTGAGCAGAAAGGTCCGGGGATTATATACTCTTGATCATGGAATCCTTGGACGTGATCAATGATAAACAGCAACTCAAGAAGTGTGGACACTTCTGATCATGGGCAGCACTGAGAGTCAACTTCCTTCATTAGAGCCACTTTCCAGTATGTGCCTACTTGTTTATGCCCTGAATGTGTACCAGCATGAGCATCAAAACCCTCAGCATGAAGCCTACTGACCGTGACACACTGCTTTTTTAATCTCACTTGAATGCCACTTGAGAATACACCCACTTCTTGATGTTTAATGCCTGAACATGTAAAATTATGTGCATGGAAACATTTGAATAACGACCCACACTAAGAATAAAACACTCGTGATAATAAGTACCCTATCTCTGGCCCCTCTTGGGTGGATAACTTGAGGATCCACACTGTGAACATGGATTGCCTGAACGTGGAATCAATTTCCGCAAGCATATCTAACCATGAATCTAAGAAGAGAGGAGATTGCCGCTCATAGAATGCCGTGAGTACTAAATTCCTTGATTGTTTTTTGCCCAGAGAATGTTCTGTTGTGATTTTGTCTGAACCCTGTACATGTAAGTACTCGGACATGTAATCACTAATTGTAGACAGTTGTTCTCCTGCCTTGCTTTGATGTTAATCTCCCTTCTAGTTAGTTCCCTTTGAGCATGTACCGTCTTGATTATATGTTCCATCTGAACATGTACATTGCTGAGCATGGATTCTGCTGTGCATGGAACCATTTGCATATGGACCCCTCTAAGGATAATGCACTTTGGATAATGAAACGCCCTAACCATGCTCATGTGGAACATCCCGAGCTTCAACAACCTGAGCATGGACCCTCCTGAACATGGAATCAATGAGCACAAAAACATCTAAGCATGTACCAAGAACCAGAAGTGTCCACACTTCTTGAGTTGCTGTTCATGGGATTCTGTAAGTATTAATTTCTTTGGCCCTTGTTTCCTCTGAGAATGTTCTTTTCTGATTTTTGTGTAACCCTGTACATGTACCTTCTTGAGCATGAAACCCCTCATTGTAGACTCTCCTGATCATGGCTTGCTTTGATATTCATCTCCCCTTAACATAGCCCCACTTGAGTATGTATCCTCTACATTATGTGTAATATAATAACTCATACTTTCCTGAGCGTGGAGTCTACTGACCTCGGAGCCTTTTTAATTGGAATGGCTCTGAGAATGACACACTTCAGAAAATGTAGCCCCTAGGCCATGGAATGTCTTCCAGTGGGACATCCTGAGCTTAAACAATCTGAGAATGGCCCCTTCTGTACATGGAATCAATGAGCCCCGTCATTTCTAAGCACACACCTAGGAATCCTTGATGTGTACATCATGGAATGCTGCAATCATTTCCTTGATCCTAGTTCATCCTGAGAATATACCTGTGTGATTTTGTGTAACAACAAACAAGTACCTTCCTGAGCACGGAGGCTCTAACATGCGACCCATCTAAACATGCATTCTGTGAATTTAAACTACCGTGATCTTAGTCCCTCTGGATTCTGTATACCACTGATTGTGTTTAAGAACAGGATATGTGGTTTTCTGAGCATGGAAGGCCTGAGCAGAGAGCTGGCTATGTACCTTCAGACCATAGACCCGTCCCCATGGTCGTGAACCCATGTGATCCTACACCATTCTGAATATGGATGTGCTCTTCTAATGCAACCATTCTGAGAAAACCGACACTCAACATGGACCCATGAGTGTGGAATATCCTGAACATAAAGGTCCAGGGAATATACACTCTTGATCATGCAATCCTTGGGCGTAATCAATGATAAACAGCAACTCAAGAAGTGTGGACACTTCTGATCAGGGGCTGCACTAAGAACCGACTTGTCTAATTGGAGATGCTTTCCATATGTACCTACTTGCTTATGCCATGAATGTGTACCAGCCTGAGCATGAACCCTACCGACTGGGACATACTACTATTTCAATCTCACTTGAATATCGCGCCACTTGAGAATATACCCTCTTCTTGATGTTTAGTGCCTGAACATGTAAAATTATGCGCATGGACACGTTTGAATAATGACCCACACTAAGAGTGAAACACTCCTGACAATAAACACCCTATCCATGGCCTCTGTTGTGTGGATAACTTGAGGATTAACGTCATGAACATGAATCTCCTGAACATGGAATCAATGACCACAATGACACCTAAGCATGAATCTTCGAAGAAGAGTGGACATTTCTGTTCATGGAATTCTGTAAGTATGAATTTCCCTGATTGTTGTTTACCTAGAGAATGTTCTGTTGTGATTTTATGGAACCCCTTTCCTTGTACCTTCCTGATCATGAATCCTCTAATTGTCTCTTCCCTTAATCATGGCTTGCTTTGATTGTAACCTCCCCTTAACACAGCCCCACTTGAGCATGTATCCTCTTGATTGTGTTTGATATAATAACTCATACTTTCTTGAGCGTTGATTCTGCTGAGCATGTAGCCTTTTGAATGTGAACGACTCTGAGAATGACACGCTTCAGAAAATGTACCCACAAGAACATGGAATGTTTTCCTGTGGGACATCCTGAGCTTAAAGAATCTGAGAAAGGACCCTTCTGAACATGGAATCACGCACTGAAGTCATTTCTAAGCATATCCATAGAATTGTTGGCGTAAATGCATGGAATTCTGTCATTTCCTTGATCTTAGTTCATCCTGGGACTGTACCATTGTGAATTTGTGTAACAACATCCGAGTACCTTCCTGAGCATGGACGCTCTTAATTGTCCATCCCCCTAATCATGTATTCTGTGAATCTAAACTACCGTGATCTTAGCCCCTCTTGATCACGTATAACACTGATCATGCATAACAACTGAAAATGTTCTTCCCGGCCCCTGAGCGGCAACCTGGCTGACTCTGTTACTTCAGACCGTAGACCCTACCTCATGAGCATGAAGCCATGGGACCCGACACCTTTCTGAATATGAATATCCTCTGATAATGGAGCCATTTTGAGAAACCCCAACACTCTGCATGGACCAATGAGTGTGGAATATCCTGAACATAAACGTTCAAGGAATATACACTCTTGATCATGGAATCCTTGTGTGTAGTCAGTGATACACAGAAACTCAATAAGCATGGACTCTTCTGATGATGGACTGCCCTAAGAATCTACTTCCCTAATTAGAGCCAATTTCCAAGTATCTACTTGGTAGTTTATCCTCTGTATGTGTACCAGCCTGAGCATCAAAACCCTCCGTAAGGAGCCTACGGACCGTGACATACTTCGATTTGAATCTCCCTTGAATATCACGTCACTTGAGCATATACTCTCTTCTTGATATTTAATACTGCTAAACATGTAAATTCTGTGCATGAAAACGTTTCAGTAAGGACACACACTGAGAATAAAACGCTTAGGAGAACAAACAGCTTACCCATGGCCACTCTAGTGTGGATAACTTGAGGATAAACACCGGGGACATGGATCCCCTGAACGTGGAATGAATGACCTCAATTACGTGTATGCATGAATGTAAGAAGAGTGGACATTTTTCAATTGGAATCCTGTAAGTATGAATTTCCTTGATCCTAGTTTAACTTGGAAATGTTATTTTGCGGTTTTGTGTAATCCCTTTTCCTGTACCTTCGTTTGCATGAAAAGCCTAATTGTATATTCCCCTGATCCTGACCTTCTTTGATTGTAACCTCCCCTTAATGTAGCCCACTTGAGCATGTATCTTGTAGATTATGTGTAATTTAATAAATCATACTTTCCTGAGCATGCATTCTGTTGACCATGGAGCCTTTTGAATTTGAACGACTCTGAGAATGACACGCTTCAGAAAATGTATCCCCAAGACCATGGGATATCTTCCTGTGTGACATCTTGAGCTTCATCAATCTGAGAATGGACCCTTCGAAATATGGAATCAGTGAGCCCCGTCATTTCTAAGCATATCCCTAGGAATCCTTGACCTGTACATCCATGGAATGCTGCCATAATTCCCTTGATCCTAGTTCACCCTGAGAATATACCTGTGTGGTTTTGAGTAACAACATACAAGTACCTTCCTGAGTATGGAGGCTTTGAAGGCCGACGCCTCTAATCATGTATTCTGTGAATTTAAGCTACCGTGATCTTAAGCCCCTCTTGATCATGTATACCACCGATTGTGTATAAGACCAGGACATATAGTTTTCTAAGCATGGAAGGCCTGATCAGAGAGCTGGCTATGTACCTTCAGACCATAGAGCCTTCCTCACGGGCATGAACCCATGTGATTTTACAACATTTTGAGTACGCATGTCCTCTTATCATGGAAGCATTTTGAGAAATACCGACACTCAGCATCGACCCATGAGTGTTGAATATCCTGAGCAGAAAGGTCCGGGGATTATATACTCTTGATCATGGAATCCTTGGACGTGATCAATGATAAACAGCAACTCAAGAAGTGTGGACACTTCTGATCATGGGCAGCACTGAGAGTCAACTTCCTTCATTAGAGCCACTTTCCAGTATGTGCCTACTTGTTTATGCCCTGAATGTGTACCAGCATGAGCATCAAAACCCTCAGCATGAAGCCTACTGACCGTGACACACTGCTTTTTTAATCTCACTTGAATGCCACTTGAGAATACACCCACTTCTTGATGTTTAATGCCTGAACATGTAAAATTATGTGCATGGAAACATTTGAATAACGACCCACACTAAGAATAAAACACTCGTGATAATAAGTACCCTATCTCTGGCCCCTCTTGGGTGGATAACTTGAGGATCCACACTGTGAACATGGATTGCCTGAACGTGGAATCAATTTCCGCAAGCATATCTAACCATGAATCTAAGAAGAGAGGAGATTGCCGCTCATAGAATGCCGTGAGTACTAAATTCCTTGATTGTTTTTTGCCCAGAGAATGTTCTGTTGTGATTTTGTCTGAACCCTGTACATGTAAGTACTCGGACATGTAATCACTAATTGTAGACAGTTGTTCTCCTGCCTTGCTTTGATGTTAATCTCCCTTCTAGTTAGTTCCCTTTGAGCATGTACCGTCTTGATTATATGTTCCATCTGAACATGTACATTGCTGAGCATGGATTCTGCTGTGCATGGAACCATTTGCATATGGACCCCTCTAAGGATAATGCACTTTGGATAATGAAACGCCCTAACCATGCTCATGTGGAACATCCCGAGCTTCAACAACCTGAGCATGGACCCTCCTGAACATGGAATCAATGAGCACAAAAACATCTAAGCATGTACCAAGAACCAGAAGTGTCCACACTTCTTGAGTTGCTGTTCATGGGATTCTGTAAGTATTAATTTCTTTGGCCCTTGTTTCCTCTGAGAATGTTCTTTTCTGATTTTTGTGTAACCCTGTACATGTACCTTCTTGAGCATGAAACCCCTCATTGTAGACTCTCCTGATCATGGCTTGCTTTGATATTCATCTCCCCTTAACATAGCCCCACTTGAGTATGTATCCTCTACATTATGTGTAATATAATAACTCATACTTTCCTGAGCGTGGAGTCTACTGACCTCGGAGCCTTTTTAATTGGAATGGCTCTGAGAATGACACACTTCAGAAAATGTAGCCCCTAGGCCATGGAATGTCTTCCAGTGGGACATCCTGAGCTTAAACAATCTGAGAATGGCCCCTTCTGTACATGGAATCAATGAGCCCCGTCATTTCTAAGCACACACCTAGGAATCCTTGATGTGTACATCATGGAATGCTGCAATCATTTCCTTGATCCTAGTTCATCCTGAGAATATACCTGTGTGATTTTGTGTAACAACAAACAAGTACCTTCCTGAGCACGGAGGCTCTAACATGCGACCCATCTAAACATGCATTCTGTGAATTTAAACTACCGTGATCTTAGTCCCTCTGGATTCTGTATACCACTGATTGTGTTTAAGAACAGGATATGTGGTTTTCTGAGCATGGAAGGCCTGAGCAGAGAGCTGGCTATGTACCTTCAGACCATAGACCCGTCCCCATGGTCGTGAACCCATGTGATCCTACACCATTCTGAATATGGATGTGCTCTTCTAATGCAACCATTCTGAGAAAACCGACACTCAACATGGACCCATGAGTGTGGAATATCCTGAACATAAAGGTCCAGGGAATATACACTCTTGATCATGCAATCCTTGGGCGTAATCAATGATAAACAGCAACTCAAGAAGTGTGGACACTTCTGATCAGGGGCTGCACTAAGAACCGACTTGTCTAATTGGAGATGCTTTCCATATGTACCTACTTGCTTATGCCATGAATGTGTACCAGCCTGAGCATGAACCCTACCGACTGGGACATACTACTATTTCAATCTCACTTGAATATCGCGCCACTTGAGAATATACCCTCTTCTTGATGTTTAGTGCCTGAACATGTAAAATTATGCGCATGGACACGTTTGAATAATGACCCACACTAAGAGTGAAACACTCCTGACAATAAACACCCTATCCATGGCCTCTGTTGTGTGGATAACTTGAGGATTAACGTCATGAACATGAATCTCCTGAACATGGAATCAATGACCACAATGACACCTAAGCATGAATCTTCGAAGAAGAGTGGACATTTCTGTTCATGGAATTCTGTAAGTATGAATTTCCCTGATTGTTGTTTACCTAGAGAATGTTCTGTTGTGATTTTATGGAACCCCTTTCCTTGTACCTTCCTGATCATGAATCCTCTAATTGTCTCTTCCCTTAATCATGGCTTGCTTTGATTGTAACCTCCCCTTAACACAGCCCCACTTGAGCATGTATCCTCTTGATTGTGTTTGATATAATAACTCATACTTTCTTGAGCGTTGATTCTGCTGAGCATGTAGCCTTTTGAATGTGAACGACTCTGAGAATGACACGCTTCAGAAAATGTACCCACAAGAACATGGAATGTTTTCCTGTGGGACATCCTGAGCTTAAAGAATCTGAGAAAGGACCCTTCTGAACATGGAATCACGCACTGAAGTCATTTCTAAGCATATCCATAGAATTGTTGGCGTAAATGCATGGAATTCTGTCATTTCCTTGATCTTAGTTCATCCTGGGACTGTACCATTGTGAATTTGTGTAACAACATCCGAGTACCTTCCTGAGCATGGACGCTCTTAATTGTCCATCCCCCTAATCATGTATTCTGTGAATCTAAACTACCGTGATCTTAGCCCCTCTTGATCACGTATAACACTGATCATGCATAACAACTGAAAATGTTCTTCCCGGCCCCTGAGCGGCAACCTGGCTGACTCTGTTACTTCAGACCGTAGACCCTACCTCATGAGCATGAAGCCATGGGACCCGACACCTTTCTGAATATGAATATCCTCTGATAATGGAGCCATTTTGAGAAACCCCAACACTCTGCATGGACCAATGAGTGTGGAATATCCTGAACATAAACGTTCAAGGAATATACACTCTTGATCATGGAATCCTTGTGTGTAGTCAGTGATACACAGAAACTCAATAAGCATGGACTCTTCTGATGATGGACTGCCCTAAGAATCTACTTCCCTAATTAGAGCCAATTTCCAAGTATCTACTTGGTAGTTTATCCTCTGTATGTGTACCAGCCTGAGCATCAAAACCCTCCGTAAGGAGCCTACGGACCGTGACATACTTCGATTTGAATCTCCCTTGAATATCACGTCACTTGAGCATATACTCTCTTCTTGATATTTAATACTGCTAAACATGTAAATTCTGTGCATGAAAACGTTTCAGTAAGGACACACACTGAGAATAAAACGCTTAGGAGAACAAACAGCTTACCCATGGCCACTCTAGTGTGGATAACTTGAGGATAAACACCGGGGACATGGATCCCCTGAACGTGGAATGAATGACCTCAATTACGTGTATGCATGAATGTAAGAAGAGTGGACATTTTTCAATTGGAATCCTGTAAGTATGAATTTCCTTGATCCTAGTTTAACTTGGAAATGTTATTTTGCGGTTTTGTGTAATCCCTTTTCCTGTACCTTCGTTTGCATGAAAAGCCTAATTGTATATTCCCCTGATCCTGACCTTCTTTGATTGTAACCTCCCCTTAATGTAGCCCACTTGAGCATGTATCTTGTAGATTATGTGTAATTTAATAAATCATACTTTCCTGAGCATGCATTCTGTTGACCATGGAGCCTTTTGAATTTGAACGACTCTGAGAATGACACGCTTCAGAAAATGTATCCCCAAGACCATGGGATATCTTCCTGTGTGACATCTTGAGCTTCATCAATCTGAGAATGGACCCTTCGAAATATGGAATCAGTGAGCCCCGTCATTTCTAAGCATATCCCTAGGAATCCTTGACCTGTACATCCATGGAATGCTGCCATAATTCCCTTGATCCTAGTTCACCCTGAGAATATACCTGTGTGGTTTTGAGTAACAACATACAAGTACCTTCCTGAGTATGGAGGCTTTGAAGGCCGACGCCTCTAATCATGTATTCTGTGAATTTAAGCTACCGTGATCTTAAGCCCCTCTTGATCATGTATACCACCGATTGTGTATAAGACCAGGACATATAGTTTTCTAAGCATGGAAGGCCTGATCAGAGAGCTGGCTATGTACCTTCAGACCATAGAGCCTTCCTCACGGGCATGAACCCATGTGATTTTACAACATTTTGAGTACGCATGTCCTCTTATCATGGAAGCATTTTGAGAAATACCGACACTCAGCATCGACCCATGAGTGTTGAATATCCTGAGCAGAAAGGTCCGGGGATTATATACTCTTGATCATGGAATCCTTGGACGTGATCAATGATAAACAGCAACTCAAGAAGTGTGGACACTTCTGATCATGGGCAGCACTGAGAGTCAACTTCCTTCATTAGAGCCACTTTCCAGTATGTGCCTACTTGTTTATGCCCTGAATGTGTACCAGCATGAGCATCAAAACCCTCAGCATGAAGCCTACTGACCGTGACACACTGCTTTTTTAATCTCACTTGAATGCCACTTGAGAATACACCCACTTCTTGATGTTTAATGCCTGAACATGTAAAATTATGTGCATGGAAACATTTGAATAACGACCCACACTAAGAATAAAACACTCGTGATAATAAGTACCCTATCTCTGGCCCCTCTTGGGTGGATAACTTGAGGATCCACACTGTGAACATGGATTGCCTGAACGTGGAATCAATTTCCGCAAGCATATCTAACCATGAATCTAAGAAGAGAGGAGATTGCCGCTCATAGAATGCCGTGAGTACTAAATTCCTTGATTGTTTTTTGCCCAGAGAATGTTCTGTTGTGATTTTGTCTGAACCCTGTACATGTAAGTACTCGGACATGTAATCACTAATTGTAGACAGTTGTTCTCCTGCCTTGCTTTGATGTTAATCTCCCTTCTAGTTAGTTCCCTTTGAGCATGTACCGTCTTGATTATATGTTCCATCTGAACATGTACATTGCTGAGCATGGATTCTGCTGTGCATGGAACCATTTGCATATGGACCCCTCTAAGGATAATGCACTTTGGATAATGAAACGCCCTAACCATGCTCATGTGGAACATCCCGAGCTTCAACAACCTGAGCATGGACCCTCCTGAACATGGAATCAATGAGCACAAAAACATCTAAGCATGTACCAAGAACCAGAAGTGTCCACACTTCTTGAGTTGCTGTTCATGGGATTCTGTAAGTATTAATTTCTTTGGCCCTTGTTTCCTCTGAGAATGTTCTTTTCTGATTTTTGTGTAACCCTGTACATGTACCTTCTTGAGCATGAAACCCCTCATTGTAGACTCTCCTGATCATGGCTTGCTTTGATATTCATCTCCCCTTAACATAGCCCCACTTGAGTATGTATCCTCTACATTATGTGTAATATAATAACTCATACTTTCCTGAGCGTGGAGTCTACTGACCTCGGAGCCTTTTTAATTGGAATGGCTCTGAGAATGACACACTTCAGAAAATGTAGCCCCTAGGCCATGGAATGTCTTCCAGTGGGACATCCTGAGCTTAAACAATCTGAGAATGGCCCCTTCTGTACATGGAATCAATGAGCCCCGTCATTTCTAAGCACACACCTAGGAATCCTTGATGTGTACATCATGGAATGCTGCAATCATTTCCTTGATCCTAGTTCATCCTGAGAATATACCTGTGTGATTTTGTGTAACAACAAACAAGTACCTTCCTGAGCACGGAGGCTCTAACATGCGACCCATCTAAACATGCATTCTGTGAATTTAAACTACCGTGATCTTAGTCCCTCTGGATTCTGTATACCACTGATTGTGTTTAAGAACAGGATATGTGGTTTTCTGAGCATGGAAGGCCTGAGCAGAGAGCTGGCTATGTACCTTCAGACCATAGACCCGTCCCCATGGTCGTGAACCCATGTGATCCTACACCATTCTGAATATGGATGTGCTCTTCTAATGCAACCATTCTGAGAAAACCGACACTCAACATGGACCCATGAGTGTGGAATATCCTGAACATAAAGGTCCAGGGAATATACACTCTTGATCATGCAATCCTTGGGCGTAATCAATGATAAACAGCAACTCAAGAAGTGTGGACACTTCTGATCAGGGGCTGCACTAAGAACCGACTTGTCTAATTGGAGATGCTTTCCATATGTACCTACTTGCTTATGCCATGAATGTGTACCAGCCTGAGCATGAACCCTACCGACTGGGACATACTACTATTTCAATCTCACTTGAATATCGCGCCACTTGAGAATATACCCTCTTCTTGATGTTTAGTGCCTGAACATGTAAAATTATGCGCATGGACACGTTTGAATAATGACCCACACTAAGAGTGAAACACTCCTGACAATAAACACCCTATCCATGGCCTCTGTTGTGTGGATAACTTGAGGATTAACGTCATGAACATGAATCTCCTGAACATGGAATCAATGACCACAATGACACCTAAGCATGAATCTTCGAAGAAGAGTGGACATTTCTGTTCATGGAATTCTGTAAGTATGAATTTCCCTGATTGTTGTTTACCTAGAGAATGTTCTGTTGTGATTTTATGGAACCCCTTTCCTTGTACCTTCCTGATCATGAATCCTCTAATTGTCTCTTCCCTTAATCATGGCTTGCTTTGATTGTAACCTCCCCTTAACACAGCCCCACTTGAGCATGTATCCTCTTGATTGTGTTTGATATAATAACTCATACTTTCTTGAGCGTTGATTCTGCTGAGCATGTAGCCTTTTGAATGTGAACGACTCTGAGAATGACACGCTTCAGAAAATGTACCCACAAGAACATGGAATGTTTTCCTGTGGGACATCCTGAGCTTAAAGAATCTGAGAAAGGACCCTTCTGAACATGGAATCACGCACTGAAGTCATTTCTAAGCATATCCATAGAATTGTTGGCGTAAATGCATGGAATTCTGTCATTTCCTTGATCTTAGTTCATCCTGGGACTGTACCATTGTGAATTTGTGTAACAACATCCGAGTACCTTCCTGAGCATGGACACTCTTAATTGTCCATCCCCCTAATCATGTATTCTGTGAATCTAAACTACCGTGATCTTAGCCCCTCTTGATCACGTATAACACTGATCATGCATAACAACTGAAAATGTTCTTCCCGGCCCCTGAGCGGCAACCTGGCTGACTCTGTTACTTCAGACCGTAGACCCTACCTCATGAGCATGAAGCCATGGGACCCGACACCTTTCTGAATATGAATATCCTCTGATAATGGAGCCATTTTGAGAAACCCCAACACTCTGCATGGACCAATGAGTGTGGAATATCCTGAACATAAACGTTCAAGGAATATACACTCTTGATCATGGAATCCTTGTGTGTAGTCAGTGATACACAGAAACTCAATAAGCATGGACTCTTCTGATGATGGACTGCCCTAAGAATCTACTTCCCTAATTAGAGCCAATTTCCAAGTATCTACTTGGTAGTTTATCCTCTGTATGTGTACCAGCCTGAGCATCAAAACCCTCCGTAAGGAGCCTACGGACCGTGACATACTTCGATTTGAATCTCCCTTGAATATCACGTCACTTGAGCATATACTCTCTTCTTGATATTTAATACTGCTAAACATGTAAATTCTGTGCATGAAAACGTTTCAGTAAGGACACACACTGAGAATAAAACGCTTAGGAGAACAAACAGCTTACCCATGGCCACTCTAGTGTGGATAACTTGAGGATAAACACCGGGGACATGGATCCCCTGAACGTGGAATGAATGACCTCAATTACGTGTATGCATGAATGTAAGAAGAGTGGACATTTTTCAATTGGAATCCTGTAAGTATGAATTTCCTTGATCCTAGTTTAACTTGGAAATGTTATTTTGCGGTTTTGTGTAATCCCTTTTCCTGTACCTTCGTTTGCATGAAAAGCCTAATTGTATATTCCCCTGATCCTGACCTTCTTTGATTGTAACCTCCCCTTAATGTAGCCCACTTGAGCATGTATCTTGTAGATTATGTGTAATTTAATAAATCATACTTTCCTGAGCATGCATTCTGTTGACCATGGAGCCTTTTGAATTTGAACGACTCTGAGAATGACACGCTTCAGAAAATGTATCCCCAAGACCATGGGATATCTTCCTGTGTGACATCTTGAGCTTCATCAATCTGAGAATGGACCCTTCGAAATATGGAATCAGTGAGCCCCGTCATTTCTAAGCATATCCCTAGGAATCCTTGACCTGTACATCCATGGAATGCTGCCATAATTCCCTTGATCCTAGTTCACCCTGAGAATATACCTGTGTGGTTTTGAGTAACAACATACAAGTACCTTCCTGAGTATGGAGGCTTTGAAGGCCGACGCCTCTAATCATGTATTCTGTGAATTTAAGCTACCGTGATCTTAAGCCCCTCTTGATCATGTATACCACCGATTGTGTATAAGACCAGGACATATAGTTTTCTAAGCATGGAAGGCCTGATCAGAGAGCTGGCTATGTACCTTCAGACCATAGAGCCTTCCTCACGGGCATGAACCCATGTGATTTTACAACATTTTGAGTACGCATGTCCTCTTATCATGGAAGCATTTTGAGAAATACCGACACTCAGCATCGACCCATGAGTGTTGAATATCCTGAGCAGAAAGGTCCGGGGATTATATACTCTTGATCATGGAATCCTTGGACGTGATCAATGATAAACAGCAACTCAAGAAGTGTGGACACTTCTGATCATGGGCAGCACTGAGAGTCAACTTCCTTCATTAGAGCCACTTTCCAGTATGTGCCTACTTGTTTATGCCCTGAATGTGTACCAGCATGAGCATCAAAACCCTCAGCATGAAGCCTACTGACCGTGACACACTGCTTTTTTAATCTCACTTGAATGCCACTTGAGAATACACCCACTTCTTGATGTTTAATGCCTGAACATGTAAAATTATGTGCATGGAAACATTTGAATAACGACCCACACTAAGAATAAAACACTCGTGATAATAAGTACCCTATCTCTGGCCCCTCTTGGGTGGATAACTTGAGGATCCACACTGTGAACATGGATTGCCTGAACGTGGAATCAATTTCCGCAAGCATATCTAACCATGAATCTAAGAAGAGAGGAGATTGCCGCTCATAGAATGCCGTGAGTACTAAATTCCTTGATTGTTTTTTGCCCAGAGAATGTTCTGTTGTGATTTTGTCTGAACCCTGTACATGTAAGTACTCGGACATGTAATCACTAATTGTAGACAGTTGTTCTCCTGCCTTGCTTTGATGTTAATCTCCCTTCTAGTTAGTTCCCTTTGAGCATGTACCGTCTTGATTATATGTTCCATCTGAACATGTACATTGCTGAGCATGGATTCTGCTGTGCATGGAACCATTTGCATATGGACCCCTCTAAGGATAATGCACTTTGGATAATGAAACGCCCTAACCATGCTCATGTGGAACATCCCGAGCTTCAACAACCTGAGCATGGACCCTCCTGAACATGGAATCAATGAGCACAAAAACATCTAAGCATGTACCAAGAACCAGAAGTGTCCACACTTCTTGAGTTGCTGTTCATGGGATTCTGTAAGTATTAATTTCTTTGGCCCTTGTTTCCTCTGAGAATGTTCTTTTCTGATTTTTGTGTAACCCTGTACATGTACCTTCTTGAGCATGAAACCCCTCATTGTAGACTCTCCTGATCATGGCTTGCTTTGATATTCATCTCCCCTTAACATAGCCCCACTTGAGTATGTATCCTCTACATTATGTGTAATATAATAACTCATACTTTCCTGAGCGTGGAGTCTACTGACCTCGGAGCCTTTTTAATTGGAATGGCTCTGAGAATGACACACTTCAGAAAATGTAGCCCCTAGGCCATGGAATGTCTTCCAGTGGGACATCCTGAGCTTAAACAATCTGAGAATGGCCCCTTCTGTACATGGAATCAATGAGCCCCGTCATTTCTAAGCACACACCTAGGAATCCTTGATGTGTACATCATGGAATGCTGCAATCATTTCCTTGATCCTAGTTCATCCTGAGAATATACCTGTGTGATTTTGTGTAACAACAAACAAGTACCTTCCTGAGCACGGAGGCTCTAACATGCGACCCATCTAAACATGCATTCTGTGAATTTAAACTACCGTGATCTTAGTCCCTCTGGATTCTGTATACCACTGATTGTGTTTAAGAACAGGATATGTGGTTTTCTGAGCATGGAAGGCCTGAGCAGAGAGCTGGCTATGTACCTTCAGACCATAGACCCGTCCCCATGGTCGTGAACCCATGTGATCCTACACCATTCTGAATATGGATGTGCTCTTCTAATGCAACCATTCTGAGAAAACCGACACTCAACATGGACCCATGAGTGTGGAATATCCTGAACATAAAGGTCCAGGGAATATACACTCTTGATCATGCAATCCTTGGGCGTAATCAATGATAAACAGCAACTCAAGAAGTGTGGACACTTCTGATCAGGGGCTGCACTAAGAACCGACTTGTCTAATTGGAGATGCTTTCCATATGTACCTACTTGCTTATGCCATGAATGTGTACCAGCCTGAGCATGAACCCTACCGACTGGGACATACTACTATTTCAATCTCACTTGAATATCGCGCCACTTGAGAATATACCCTCTTCTTGATGTTTAGTGCCTGAACATGTAAAATTATGCGCATGGACACGTTTGAATAATGACCCACACTAAGAGTGAAACACTCCTGACAATAAACACCCTATCCATGGCCTCTGTTGTGTGGATAACTTGAGGATTAACGTCATGAACATGAATCTCCTGAACATGGAATCAATGACCACAATGACACCTAAGCATGAATCTTCGAAGAAGAGTGGACATTTCTGTTCATGGAATTCTGTAAGTATGAATTTCCCTGATTGTTGTTTACCTAGAGAATGTTCTGTTGTGATTTTATGGAACCCCTTTCCTTGTACCTTCCTGATCATGAATCCTCTAATTGTCTCTTCCCTTAATCATGGCTTGCTTTGATTGTAACCTCCCCTTAACACAGCCCCACTTGAGCATGTATCCTCTTGATTGTGTTTGATATAATAACTCATACTTTCTTGAGCGTTGATTCTGCTGAGCATGTAGCCTTTTGAATGTGAACGACTCTGAGAATGACACGCTTCAGAAAATGTACCCACAAGAACATGGAATGTTTTCCTGTGGGACATCCTGAGCTTAAAGAATCTGAGAAAGGACCCTTCTGAACATGGAATCACGCACTGAAGTCATTTCTAAGCATATCCATAGAATTGTTGGCGTAAATGCATGGAATTCTGTCATTTCCTTGATCTTAGTTCATCCTGGGACTGTACCATTGTGAATTTGTGTAACAACATCCGAGTACCTTCCTGAGCATGGACGCTCTTAATTGTCCATCCCCCTAATCATGTATTCTGTGAATCTAAACTACCGTGATCTTAGCCCCTCTTGATCACGTATAACACTGATCATGCATAACAACTGAAAATGTTCTTCCCGGCCCCTGAGCGGCAACCTGGCTGACTCTGTTACTTCAGACCGTAGACCCTACCTCATGAGCATGAAGCCATGGGACCCGACACCTTTCTGAATATGAATATCCTCTGATAATGGAGCCATTTTGAGAAACCCCAACACTCTGCATGGACCAATGAGTGTGGAATATCCTGAACATAAACGTTCAAGGAATATACACTCTTGATCATGGAATCCTTGTGTGTAGTCAGTGATACACAGAAACTCAATAAGCATGGACTCTTCTGATGATGGACTGCCCTAAGAATCTACTTCCCTAATTAGAGCCAATTTCCAAGTATCTACTTGGTAGTTTATCCTCTGTATGTGTACCAGCCTGAGCATCAAAACCCTCCGTAAGGAGCCTACGGACCGTGACATACTTCGATTTGAATCTCCCTTGAATATCACGTCACTTGAGCATATACTCTCTTCTTGATATTTAATACTGCTAAACATGTAAATTCTGTGCATGAAAACGTTTCAGTAAGGACACACACTGAGAATAAAACGCTTAGGAGAACAAACAGCTTACCCATGGCCACTCTAGTGTGGATAACTTGAGGATAAACACCGGGGACATGGATCCCCTGAACGTGGAATGAATGACCTCAATTACGTGTATGCATGAATGTAAGAAGAGTGGACATTTTTCAATTGGAATCCTGTAAGTATGAATTTCCTTGATCCTAGTTTAACTTGGAAATGTTATTTTGCGGTTTTGTGTAATCCCTTTTCCTGTACCTTCGTTTGCATGAAAAGCCTAATTGTATATTCCCCTGATCCTGACCTTCTTTGATTGTAACCTCCCCTTAATGTAGCCCACTTGAGCATGTATCTTGTAGATTATGTGTAATTTAATAAATCATACTTTCCTGAGCATGCATTCTGTTGACCATGGAGCCTTTTGAATTTGAACGACTCTGAGAATGACACGCTTCAGAAAATGTATCCCCAAGACCATGGGATATCTTCCTGTGTGACATCTTGAGCTTCATCAATCTGAGAATGGACCCTTCGAAATATGGAATCAGTGAGCCCCGTCATTTCTAAGCATATCCCTAGGAATCCTTGACCTGTACATCCATGGAATGCTGCCATAATTCCCTTGATCCTAGTTCACCCTGAGAATATACCTGTGTGGTTTTGAGTAACAACATACAAGTACCTTCCTGAGTATGGAGGCTTTGAAGGCCGACGCCTCTAATCATGTATTCTGTGAATTTAAGCTACCGTGATCTTAAGCCCCTCTTGATCATGTATACCACCGATTGTGTATAAGACCAGGACATATAGTTTTCTAAGCATGGAAGGCCTGATCAGAGAGCTGGCTATGTACCTTCAGACCATAGAGCCTTCCTCACGGGCATGAACCCATGTGATTTTACAACATTTTGAGTACGCATGTCCTCTTATCATGGAAGCATTTTGAGAAATACCGACACTCAGCATCGACCCATGAGTGTTGAATATCCTGAGCAGAAAGGTCCGGGGATTATATACTCTTGATCATGGAATCCTTGGACGTGATCAATGATAAACAGCAACTCAAGAAGTGTGGACACTTCTGATCATGGGCAGCACTGAGAGTCAACTTCCTTCATTAGAGCCACTTTCCAGTATGTGCCTACTTGTTTATGCCCTGAATGTGTACCAGCATGAGCATCAAAACCCTCAGCATGAAGCCTACTGACCGTGACACACTGCTTTTTTAATCTCACTTGAATGCCACTTGAGAATACACCCACTTCTTGATGTTTAATGCCTGAACATGTAAAATTATGTGCATGGAAACATTTGAATAACGACCCACACTAAGAATAAAACACTCGTGATAATAAGTACCCTATCTCTGGCCCCTCTTGGGTGGATAACTTGAGGATCCACACTGTGAACATGGATTGCCTGAACGTGGAATCAATTTCCGCAAGCATATCTAACCATGAATCTAAGAAGAGAGGAGATTGCCGCTCATAGAATGCCGTGAGTACTAAATTCCTTGATTGTTTTTTGCCCAGAGAATGTTCTGTTGTGATTTTGTCTGAACCCTGTACATGTAAGTACTCGGACATGTAATCACTAATTGTAGACAGTTGTTCTCCTGCCTTGCTTTGATGTTAATCTCCCTTCTAGTTAGTTCCCTTTGAGCATGTACCGTCTTGATTATATGTTCCATCTGAACATGTACATTGCTGAGCATGGATTCTGCTGTGCATGGAACCATTTGCATATGGACCCCTCTAAGGATAATGCACTTTGGATAATGAAACGCCCTAACCATGCTCATGTGGAACATCCCGAGCTTCAACAACCTGAGCATGGACCCTCCTGAACATGGAATCAATGAGCACAAAAACATCTAAGCATGTACCAAGAACCAGAAGTGTCCACACTTCTTGAGTTGCTGTTCATGGGATTCTGTAAGTATTAATTTCTTTGGCCCTTGTTTCCTCTGAGAATGTTCTTTTCTGATTTTTGTGTAACCCTGTACATGTACCTTCTTGAGCATGAAACCCCTCATTGTAGACTCTCCTGATCATGGCTTGCTTTGATATTCATCTCCCCTTAACATAGCCCCACTTGAGTATGTATCCTCTACATTATGTGTAATATAATAACTCATACTTTCCTGAGCGTGGAGTCTACTGACCTCGGAGCCTTTTTAATTGGAATGGCTCTGAGAATGACACACTTCAGAAAATGTAGCCCCTAGGCCATGGAATGTCTTCCAGTGGGACATCCTGAGCTTAAACAATCTGAGAATGGCCCCTTCTGTACATGGAATCAATGAGCCCCGTCATTTCTAAGCACACACCTAGGAATCCTTGATGTGTACATCATGGAATGCTGCAATCATTTCCTTGATCCTAGTTCATCCTGAGAATATACCTGTGTGATTTTGTGTAACAACAAACAAGTACCTTCCTGAGCACGGAGGCTCTAACATGCGACCCATCTAAACATGCATTCTGTGAATTTAAACTACCGTGATCTTAGTCCCTCTGGATTCTGTATACCACTGATTGTGTTTAAGAACAGGATATGTGGTTTTCTGAGCATGGAAGGCCTGAGCAGAGAGCTGGCTATGTACCTTCAGACCATAGACCCGTCCCCATGGTCGTGAACCCATGTGATCCTACACCATTCTGAATATGGATGTGCTCTTCTAATGCAACCATTCTGAGAAAACCGACACTCAACATGGACCCATGAGTGTGGAATATCCTGAACATAAAGGTCCAGGGAATATACACTCTTGATCATGCAATCCTTGGGCGTAATCAATGATAAACAGCAACTCAAGAAGTGTGGACACTTCTGATCAGGGGCTGCACTAAGAACCGACTTGTCTAATTGGAGATGCTTTCCATATGTACCTACTTGCTTATGCCATGAATGTGTACCAGCCTGAGCATGAACCCTACCGACTGGGACATACTACTATTTCAATCTCACTTGAATATCGCGCCACTTGAGAATATACCCTCTTCTTGATGTTTAGTGCCTGAACATGTAAAATTATGCGCATGGACACGTTTGAATAATGACCCACACTAAGAGTGAAACACTCCTGACAATAAACACCCTATCCATGGCCTCTGTTGTGTGGATAACTTGAGGATTAACGTCATGAACATGAATCTCCTGAACATGGAATCAATGACCACAATGACACCTAAGCATGAATCTTCGAAGAAGAGTGGACATTTCTGTTCATGGAATTCTGTAAGTATGAATTTCCCTGATTGTTGTTTACCTAGAGAATGTTCTGTTGTGATTTTATGGAACCCCTTTCCTTGTACCTTCCTGATCATGAATCCTCTAATTGTCTCTTCCCTTAATCATGGCTTGCTTTGATTGTAACCTCCCCTTAACACAGCCCCACTTGAGCATGTATCCTCTTGATTGTGTTTGATATAATAACTCATACTTTCTTGAGCGTTGATTCTGCTGAGCATGTAGCCTTTTGAATGTGAACGACTCTGAGAATGACACGCTTCAGAAAATGTACCCACAAGAACATGGAATGTTTTCCTGTGGGACATCCTGAGCTTAAAGAATCTGAGAAAGGACCCTTCTGAACATGGAATCACGCACTGAAGTCATTTCTAAGCATATCCATAGAATTGTTGGCGTAAATGCATGGAATTCTGTCATTTCCTTGATCTTAGTTCATCCTGGGACTGTACCATTGTGAATTTGTGTAACAACATCCGAGTACCTTCCTGAGCATGGACGCTCTTAATTGTCCATCCCCCTAATCATGTATTCTGTGAATCTAAACTACCGTGATCTTAGCCCCTCTTGATCACGTATAACACTGATCATGCATAACAACTGAAAATGTTCTTCCCGGCCCCTGAGCGGCAACCTGGCTGACTCTGTTACTTCAGACCGTAGACCCTACCTCATGAGCATGAAGCCATGGGACCCGACACCTTTCTGAATATGAATATCCTCTGATAATGGAGCCATTTTGAGAAACCCCAACACTCTGCATGGACCAATGAGTGTGGAATATCCTGAACATAAACGTTCAAGGAATATACACTCTTGATCATGGAATCCTTGTGTGTAGTCAGTGATACACAGAAACTCAATAAGCATGGACTCTTCTGATGATGGACTGCCCTAAGAATCTACTTCCCTAATTAGAGCCAATTTCCAAGTATCTACTTGGTAGTTTATCCTCTGTATGTGTACCAGCCTGAGCATCAAAACCCTCCGTAAGGAGCCTACGGACCGTGACATACTTCGATTTGAATCTCCCTTGAATATCACGTCACTTGAGCATATACTCTCTTCTTGATATTTAATACTGCTAAACATGTAAATTCTGTGCATGAAAACGTTTCAGTAAGGACACACACTGAGAATAAAACGCTTAGGAGAACAAACAGCTTACCCATGGCCACTCTAGTGTGGATAACTTGAGGATAAACACCGGGGACATGGATCCCCTGAACGTGGAATGAATGACCTCAATTACGTGTATGCATGAATGTAAGAAGAGTGGACATTTTTCAATTGGAATCCTGTAAGTATGAATTTCCTTGATCCTAGTTTAACTTGGAAATGTTATTTTGCGGTTTTGTGTAATCCCTTTTCCTGTACCTTCGTTTGCATGAAAAGCCTAATTGTATATTCCCCTGATCCTGACCTTCTTTGATTGTAACCTCCCCTTAATGTAGCCCACTTGAGCATGTATCTTGTAGATTATGTGTAATTTAATAAATCATACTTTCCTGAGCATGCATTCTGTTGACCATGGAGCCTTTTGAATTTGAACGACTCTGAGAATGACACGCTTCAGAAAATGTATCCCCAAGACCATGGGATATCTTCCTGTGTGACATCTTGAGCTTCATCAATCTGAGAATGGACCCTTCGAAATATGGAATCAGTGAGCCCCGTCATTTCTAAGCATATCCCTAGGAATCCTTGACCTGTACATCCATGGAATGCTGCCATAATTCCCTTGATCCTAGTTCACCCTGAGAATATACCTGTGTGGTTTTGAGTAACAACATACAAGTACCTTCCTGAGTATGGAGGCTTTGAAGGCCGACGCCTCTAATCATGTATTCTGTGAATTTAAGCTACCGTGATCTTAAGCCCCTCTTGATCATGTATACCACCGATTGTGTATAAGACCAGGACATATAGTTTTCTAAGCATGGAAGGCCTGATCAGAGAGCTGGCTATGTACCTTCAGACCATAGAGCCTTCCTCACGGGCATGAACCCATGTGATTTTACAACATTTTGAGTACGCATGTCCTCTTATCATGGAAGCATTTTGAGAAATACCGACACTCAGCATCGACCCATGAGTGTTGAATATCCTGAGCAGAAAGGTCCGGGGATTATATACTCTTGATCATGGAATCCTTGGACGTGATCAATGATAAACAGCAACTCAAGAAGTGTGGACACTTCTGATCATGGGCAGCACTGAGAGTCAACTTCCTTCATTAGAGCCACTTTCCAGTATGTGCCTACTTGTTTATGCCCTGAATGTGTACCAGCATGAGCATCAAAACCCTCAGCATGAAGCCTACTGACCGTGACACACTGCTTTTTTAATCTCACTTGAATGCCACTTGAGAATACACCCACTTCTTGATGTTTAATGCCTGAACATGTAAAATTATGTGCATGGAAACATTTGAATAACGACCCACACTAAGAATAAAACACTCGTGATAATAAGTACCCTATCTCTGGCCCCTCTTGGGTGGATAACTTGAGGATCCACACTGTGAACATGGATTGCCTGAACGTGGAATCAATTTCCGCAAGCATATCTAACCATGAATCTAAGAAGAGAGGAGATTGCCGCTCATAGAATGCCGTGAGTACTAAATTCCTTGATTGTTTTTTGCCCAGAGAATGTTCTGTTGTGATTTTGTCTGAACCCTGTACATGTAAGTACTCGGACATGTAATCACTAATTGTAGACAGTTGTTCTCCTGCCTTGCTTTGATGTTAATCTCCCTTCTAGTTAGTTCCCTTTGAGCATGTACCGTCTTGATTATATGTTCCATCTGAACATGTACATTGCTGAGCATGGATTCTGCTGTGCATGGAACCATTTGCATATGGACCCCTCTAAGGATAATGCACTTTGGATAATGAAACGCCCTAACCATGCTCATGTGGAACATCCCGAGCTTCAACAACCTGAGCATGGACCCTCCTGAACATGGAATCAATGAGCACAAAAACATCTAAGCATGTACCAAGAACCAGAAGTGTCCACACTTCTTGAGTTGCTGTTCATGGGATTCTGTAAGTATTAATTTCTTTGGCCCTTGTTTCCTCTGAGAATGTTCTTTTCTGATTTTTGTGTAACCCTGTACATGTACCTTCTTGAGCATGAAACCCCTCATTGTAGACTCTCCTGATCATGGCTTGCTTTGATATTCATCTCCCCTTAACATAGCCCCACTTGAGTATGTATCCTCTACATTATGTGTAATATAATAACTCATACTTTCCTGAGCGTGGAGTCTACTGACCTCGGAGCCTTTTTAATTGGAATGGCTCTGAGAATGACACACTTCAGAAAATGTAGCCCCTAGGCCATGGAATGTCTTCCAGTGGGACATCCTGAGCTTAAACAATCTGAGAATGGCCCCTTCTGTACATGGAATCAATGAGCCCCGTCATTTCTAAGCACACACCTAGGAATCCTTGATGTGTACATCATGGAATGCTGCAATCATTTCCTTGATCCTAGTTCATCCTGAGAATATACCTGTGTGATTTTGTGTAACAACAAACAAGTACCTTCCTGAGCACGGAGGCTCTAACATGCGACCCATCTAAACATGCATTCTGTGAATTTAAACTACCGTGATCTTAGTCCCTCTGGATTCTGTATACCACTGATTGTGTTTAAGA
Source organism: Miniopterus natalensis (assembly GCF_054644295.1). Classification (NCBI taxonomy): domain Eukaryota; kingdom Metazoa; phylum Chordata; class Mammalia; order Chiroptera; family Miniopteridae; genus Miniopterus; species Miniopterus natalensis. Next base: position 8,122,635 of record NC_142102.1, read on the forward strand.
ACAGGATATGTGGTTTTCTGAGCATGGAAGGCCTGAGCAGAGAGCTGGCTATGTACCTTCAGACCATAGACCCGTCCCCATGGTCGTGAACCCATGTGATCCTACACCATTCTGAATATGGATGTGCTCTTCTAATGCAACCATTCTGAGAAAACCGACACTCAACATGGACCCATGAGTGTGGAATATCCTGAACATAAAGGTCCAGGGAATATACACTCTTGATCATGCAATCCTTGGGCGTAATCAATGATAAACAGCAACTCAAGAAGTGTGGACACTTCTGATCAGGGGCTGCACTAAGAACCGACTTGTCTAATTGGAGATGCTTTCCATATGTACCTACTTGCTTATGCCATGAATGTGTACCAGCCTGAGCATGAACCCTACCGACTGGGACATACTACTATTTCAATCTCACTTGAATATCGCGCCACTTGAGAATATACCCTCTTCTTGATGTTTAGTGCCTGAACATGTAAAATTATGCGCATGGACACGTTTGAATAATGACCCACACTAAGAGTGAAACACTCCTGACAATAAACACCCTATCCATGGCCTCTGTTGTGTGGATAACTTGAGGATTAACGTCATGAACATGAATCTCCTGAACATGGAATCAATGACCACAATGACACCTAAGCATGAATCTTCGAAGAAGAGTGGACATTTCTGTTCATGGAATTCTGTAAGTATGAATTTCCCTGATTGTTGTTTACCTAGAGAATGTTCTGTTGTGATTTTATGGAACCCCTTTCCTTGTACCTTCCTGATCATGAATCCTCTAATTGTCTCTTCCCTTAATCATGGCTTGCTTTGATTGTAACCTCCCCTTAACACAGCCCCACTTGAGCATGTATCCTCTTGATTGTGTTTGATATAATAACTCATACTTTCTTGAGCGTTGATTCTGCTGAGCATGTAGCCTTTTGAATGTGAACGACTCTGAGAATGACACGCTTCAGAAAATGTACCCACAAGAACATGGAATGTTTTCCTGTGGGACATCCTGAGCTTAAAGAATCTGAGAAAGGACCCTTCTGAACATGGAATCACGCACTGAAGTCATTTCTAAGCATATCCATAGAATTGTTGGCGTAAATGCATGGAATTCTGTCATTTCCTTGATCTTAGTTCATCCTGGGACTGTACCATTGTGAATTTGTGTAACAACATCCGAGTACCTTCCTGAGCATGGACGCTCTTAATTGTCCATCCCCCTAATCATGTATTCTGTGAATCTAAACTACCGTGATCTTAGCCCCTCTTGATCACGTATAACACTGATCATGCATAACAACTGAAAATGTTCTTCCCGGCCCCTGAGCGGCAACCTGGCTGACTCTGTTACTTCAGACCGTAGACCCTACCTCATGAGCATGAAGCCATGGGACCCGACACCTTTCTGAATATGAATATCCTCTGATAATGGAGCCATTTTGAGAAACCCCAACACTCTGCATGGACCAATGAGTGTGGAATATCCTGAACATAAACGTTCAAGGAATATACACTCTTGATCATGGAATCCTTGTGTGTAGTCAGTGATACACAGAAACTCAATAAGCATGGACTCTTCTGATGATGGACTGCCCTAAGAATCTACTTCCCTAATTAGAGCCAATTTCCAAGTATCTACTTGGTAGTTTATCCTCTGTATGTGTACCAGCCTGAGCATCAAAACCCTCCGTAAGGAGCCTACGGACCGTGACATACTTCGATTTGAATCTCCCTTGAATATCACGTCACTTGAGCATATACTCTCTTCTTGATATTTAATACTGCTAAACATGTAAATTCTGTGCATGAAAACGTTTCAGTAAGGACACACACTGAGAATAAAACGCTTAGGAGAACAAACAGCTTACCCATGGCCACTCTAGTGTGGATAACTTGAGGATAAACACCGGGGACATGGATCCCCTGAACGTGGAATGAATGACCTCAATTACGTGTATGCATGAATGTAAGAAGAGTGGACATTTTTCAATTGGAATCCTGTAAGTATGAATTTCCTTGATCCTAGTTTAACTTGGAAATGTTATTTTGCGGTTTTGTGTAATCCCTTTTCCTGTACCTTCGTTTGCATGAAAAGCCTAATTGTATATTCCCCTGATCCTGACCTTCTTTGATTGTAACCTCCCCTTAATGTAGCCCACTTGAGCATGTATCTTGTAGATTATGTGTAATTTAATAAATCATACTTTCCTGAGCATGCATTCTGTTGACCATGGAGCCTTTTGAATTTGAACGACTCTGAGAATGACACGCTTCAGAAAATGTATCCCCAAGACCATGGGATATCTTCCTGTGTGACATCTTGAGCTTCATCAATCTGAGAATGGACCCTTCGAAATATGGAATCAGTGAGCCCCGTCATTTCTAAGCATATCCCTAGGAATCCTTGACCTGTACATCCATGGAATGCTGCCATAATTCCCTTGATCCTAGTTCACCCTGAGAATATACCTGTGTGGTTTTGAGTAACAACATACAAGTACCTTCCTGAGTATGGAGGCTTTGAAGGCCGACGCCTCTAATCATGTATTCTGTGAATTTAAGCTACCGTGATCTTAAGCCCCTCTTGATCATGTATACCACCGATTGTGTATAAGACCAGGACATATAGTTTTCTAAGCATGGAAGGCCTGATCAGAGAGCTGGCTATGTACCTTCAGACCATAGAGCCTTCCTCACGGGCATGAACCCATGTGATTTTACAACATTTTGAGTACGCATGTCCTCTTATCATGGAAGCATTTTGAGAAATACCGACACTCAGCATCGACCCATGAGTGTTGAATATCCTGAGCAGAAAGGTCCGGGGATTATATACTCTTGATCATGGAATCCTTGGACGTGATCAATGATAAACAGCAACTCAAGAAGTGTGGACACTTCTGATCATGGGCAGCACTGAGAGTCAACTTCCTTCATTAGAGCCACTTTCCAGTATGTGCCTACTTGTTTATGCCCTGAATGTGTACCAGCATGAGCATCAAAACCCTCAGCATGAAGCCTACTGACCGTGACACACTGCTTTTTTAATCTCACTTGAATGCCACTTGAGAATACACCCACTTCTTGATGTTTAATGCCTGAACATGTAAAATTATGTGCATGGAAACATTTGAATAACGACCCACACTAAGAATAAAACACTCGTGATAATAAGTACCCTATCCCTGGCCCCTCTTGGGTGGATAACTTGAGGATCCACACTGTGAACATGGATTGCCTGAACGTGGAATCAATTTCCGCAAGCATATCTAACCATGAATCTAAGAAGAGAGGAGATTGCCGCTCATAGAATGCCGTGAGTACTAAATTCCTTGATTGTTTTTTGCCCAGAGAATGTTCTGTTGTGATTTTGTCTGAACCCTGTACATGTAAGTACTCGGACATGTAATCACTAATTGTAGACAGTTGTTCTCCTGCCTTGCTTTGATGTTAATCTCCCTTCTAGTTAGTTCCCTTTGAGCATGTACCGTCTTGATTATATGTTCCATCTGAACATGTACATTGCTGAGCATGGATTCTGCTGTGCATGGAACCATTTGCATATGGACCCCTCTAAGGATAATGCACTTTGGATAATGAAACGCCCTAACCATGCTCATGTGGAACATCCCGAGCTTCAACAACCTGAGCATGGACCCTCCTGAACATGGAATCAATGAGCACAAAAACATCTAAGCATGTACCAAGAACCAGAAGTGTCCACACTTCTTGAGTTGCTGTTCATGGGATTCTGTAAGTATTAATTTCTTTGGCCCTTGTTTCCTCTGAGAATGTTCTTTTCTGATTTTTGTGTAACCCTGTACATGTACCTTCTTGAGCATGAAACCCCTCATTGTAGACTCTCCTGATCATGGCTTGCTTTGATATTCATCTCCCCTTAACATAGCCCCACTTGAGTATGTATCCTCTACATTATGTGTAATATAATAACTCATACTTTCCTGAGCGTGGAGTCTACTGACCTCGGAGCCTTTTTAATTGGAATGGCTCTGAGAATGACACACTTCAGAAAATGTAGCCCCTAGGCCATGGAATGTCTTCCAGTGGGACATCCTGAGCTTAAACAATCTGAGAATGGCCCCTTCTGTACATGGAATCAATGAGCCCCGTCATTTCTAAGCACACACCTAGGAATCCTTGATGTGTACATCATGGAATGCTGCAATCATTTCCTTGATCCTAGTTCATCCTGAGAATATACCTGTGTGATTTTGTGTAACAACAAACAAGTACCTTCCTGAGCACGGAGGCTCTAACATGCGACCCATCTAAACATGCATTCTGTGAATTTAAACTACCGTGATCTTAGTCCCTCTGGATTCTGTATACCACTGATTGTGTTTAAGAACAGGATATGTGGTTTTCTGAGCATGGAAGGCCTGAGCAGAGAGCTGGCTATGTACCTTCAGACCATAGACCCGTCCCCATGGTCGTGAACCCATGTGATCCTACACCATTCTGAATATGGATGTGCTCTTCTAATGCAACCATTCTGAGAAAACCGACACTCAACATGGACCCATGAGTGTGGAATATCCTGAACATAAAGGTCCAGGGAATATACACTCTTGATCATGCAATCCTTGGGCGTAATCAATGATAAACAGCAACTCAAGAAGTGTGGACACTTCTGATCAGGGGCTGCACTAAGAACCGACTTGTCTAATTGGAGATGCTTTCCATATGTACCTACTTGCTTATGCCATGAATGTGTACCAGCCTGAGCATGAACCCTACCGACTGGGACATACTACTATTTCAATCTCACTTGAATATCGCGCCACTTGAGAATATACCCTCTTCTTGATGTTTAGTGCCTGAACATGTAAAATTATGCGCATGGACACGTTTGAATAATGACCCACACTAAGAGTGAAACACTCCTGACAATAAACACCCTATCCATGGCCTCTGTTGTGTGGATAACTTGAGGATTAACGTCATGAACATGAATCTCCTGAACATGGAATCAATGACCACAATGACACCTAAGCATGAATCTTCGAAGAAGAGTGGACATTTCTGTTCATGGAATTCTGTAAGTATGAATTTCCCTGATTGTTGTTTACCTAGAGAATGTTCTGTTGTGATTTTATGGAACCCCTTTCCTTGTACCTTCCTGATCATGAATCCTCTAATTGTCTCTTCCCTTAATCATGGCTTGCTTTGATTGTAACCTCCCCTTAACACAGCCCCACTTGAGCATGTATCCTCTTGATTGTGTTTGATATAATAACTCATACTTTCTTGAGCGTTGATTCTGCTGAGCATGTAGCCTTTTGAATGTGAACGACTCTGAGAATGACACGCTTCAGAAAATGTACCCACAAGAACATGGAATGTTTTCCTGTGGGACATCCTGAGCTTAAAGAATCTGAGAAAGGACCCTTCTGAACATGGAATCACGCACTGAAGTCATTTCTAAGCATATCCATAGAATTGTTGGCGTAAATGCATGGAATTCTGTCATTTCCTTGATCTTAGTTCATCCTGGGACTGTACCATTGTGAATTTGTGTAACAACATCCGAGTACCTTCCTGAGCATGGACGCTCTTAATTGTCCATCCCCCTAATCATGTATTCTGTGAATCTAAACTACCGTGATCTTAGCCCCTCTTGATCACGTATAACACTGATCATGCATAACAACTGAAAATGTTCTTCCCGGCCCCTGAGCGGCAACCTGGCTGACTCTGTTACTTCAGACCGTAGACCCTACCTCATGAGCATGAAGCCATGGGACCCGACACCTTTCTGAATATGAATATCCTCTGATAATGGAGCCATTTTGAGAAACCCCAACACTCTGCATGGACCAATGAGTGTGGAATATCCTGAACATAAACGTTCAAGGAATATACACTCTTGATCATGGAATCCTTGTGTGTAGTCAGTGATACACAGAAACTCAATAAGCATGGACTCTTCTGATGATGGACTGCCCTAAGAATCTACTTCCCTAATTAGAGCCAATTTCCAAGTATCTACTTGGTAGTTTATCCTCTGTATGTGTACCAGCCTGAGCATCAAAACCCTCCGTAAGGAGCCTACTGACCGTGACATACTTCGATTTGAATCTCCCTTGAATATCACGTCACTTGAGCATATACTCTCTTCTTGATATTTAATACTGCTAAACATGTAAATTCTGTGCATGAAAACGTTTCAGTAAGGACACACACTGAGAATAAAACGCTTAGGAGAACAAACAGCTTACCCATGGCCACTCTAGTGTGGATAACTTGAGGATAAACACCGGGGACATGGATCCCCTGAACGTGGAATGAATGACCTCAATTACGTGTATGCATGAATGTAAGAAGAGTGGACATTTTTCAATTGGAATCCTGTAAGTATGAATTTCCTTGATCCTAGTTTAACTTGGAAATGTTATTTTGCGGTTTTGTGTAATCCCTTTTCCTGTACCTTCGTTTGCATGAAAAGCCTAATTGTATATTCCCCTGATCCTGACCTTCTTTGATTGTAACCTCCCCTTAATGTAGCCCACTTGAGCATGTATCTTGTAGATTATGTGTAATTTAATAAATCATACTTTCCTGAGCATGCATTCTGTTGACCATGGAGCCTTTTGAATTTGAACGACTCTGAGAATGACACGCTTCAGAAAATGTATCCCCAAGACCATGGGATATCTTCCTGTGTGACATCTTGAGCTTCATCAATCTGAGAATGGACCCTTCGAAATATGGAATCAGTGAGCCCCGTCATTTCTAAGCATATCCCTAGGAATCCTTGACCTGTACATCCATGGAATGCTGCCATAATTCCCTTGATCCTAGTTCACCCTGAGAATATACCTGTGTGGTTTTGAGTAACAACATACAAGTACCTTCCTGAGTATGGAGGCTTTGAAGGCCGACGCCTCTAATCATGTATTCTGTGAATTTAAGCTACCGTGATCTTAAGCCCCTCTTGATCATGTATACCACCGATTGTGTATAAGACCAGGACATATAGTTTTCTAAGCATGGAAGGCCTGATCAGAGAGCTGGCTATGTACCTTCAGACCATAGAGCCTTCCTCACGGGCATGAACCCATGTGATTTTACAACATTTTGAGTACGCATGTCCTCTTATCATGGAAGCATTTTGAGAAATACCGACACTCAGCATCGACCCATGAGTGTTGAATATCCTGAGCAGAAAGGTCCGGGGATTATATACTCTTGATCATGGAATCCTTGGACGTGATCAATGATAAACAGCAACTCAAGAAGTGTGGACACTTCTGATCATGGGCAGCACTGAGAGTCAACTTCCTTCATTAGAGCCACTTTCCAGTATGTGCCTACTTGTTTATGCCCTGAATGTGTACCAGCATGAGCATCAAAACCCTCAGCATGAAGCCTACTGACCGTGACACACTGCTTTTTTAATCTCACTTGAATGCCACTTGAGAATACACCCACTTCTTGATGTTTAATGCCTGAACATGTAAAATTATGTGCATGGAAACATTTGAATAACGACCCACACTAAGAATAAAACACTCGTGATAATAAGTACCCTATCCCTGGCCCCTCTTGGGTGGATAACTTGAGGATCCACACTGTGAACATGGATTGCCTGAACGTGGAATCAATTTCCGCAAGCATATCTAACCATGAATCTAAGAAGAGAGGAGATTGCCGCTCATAGAATGCCGTGAGTACTAAATTCCTTGATTGTTTTTTGCCCAGAGAATGTTCTGTTGTGATTTTGTCTGAACCCTGTACATGTAAGTACTCGGACATGTAATCACTAATTGTAGACAGTTGTTCTCCTGCCTTGCTTTGATGTTAATCTCCCTTCTAGTTAGTTCCCTTTGAGCATGTACCGTCTTGATTATATGTTCCATCTGAACATGTACATTGCTGAGCATGGATTCTGCTGTGCATGGAACCATTTGCATATGGACCCCTCTAAGGATAATGCACTTTGGATAATGAAACGCCCTAACCATGCTCATGTGGAACATCCCGAGCTTCAACAACCTGAGCATGGACCCTCCTGAACATGGAATCAATGAGCACAAAAACATCTAAGCATGTACCAAGAACCAGAAGTGTCCACACTTCTTGAGTTGCTGTTCATGGGATTCTGTAAGTATTAATTTCTTTGGCCCTTGTTTCCTCTGAGAATGTTCTTTTCTGATTTTTGTGTAACCCTGTACATGTACCTTCTTGAGCATGAAACCCCTCATTGTAGACTCTCCTGATCATGGCTTGCTTTGATATTCATCTCCCCTTAACATAGCCCCACTTGAGTATGTATCCTCTACATTATGTGTAATATAATAACTCATACTTTCCTGAGCGTGGAGTCTACTGACCTCGGAGCCTTTTTAATTGGAATGGCTCTGAGAATGACACACTTCAGAAAATGTAGCCCCTAGGCCATGGAATGTCTTCCAGTGGGACATCCTGAGCTTAAACAATCTGAGAATGGCCCCTTCTGTACATGGAATCAATGAGCCCCGTCATTTCTAAGCACACACCTAGGAATCCTTGATGTGTACATCATGGAATGCTGCAATCATTTCCTTGATCCTAGTTCATCCTGAGAATATACCTGTGTGATTTTGTGTAACAACAAACAAGTACCTTCCTGAGCACGGAGGCTCTAACATGCGATCCATCTAAACATGCATTCTGTGAATTTAAACTACCGTGATCTTAGTCCCTCTGGATTCTGTATACCACTGATTGTGTTTAAGAACAGGATATGTGGTTTTCTGAGCATGGAAGGCCTGAGCAGAGAGCTGGCTATGTACCTTCAGACCATAGACCCGTCCCCATGGTCGTGAACCCATGTGATCCTACACCATTCTGAATATGGATGTGCTCTTCTAATGCAACCATTCTGAGAAAACCGACACTCAACATGGACCCATGAGTGTGGAATATCCTGAACATAAAGGTCCAGGGAATATACACTCTTGATCATGCAATCCTTGGGCGTAATCAATGATAAACAGCAACTCAAGAAGTGTGGACACTTCTGATCAGGGGCTGCACTAAGAACCGACTTGTCTAATTGGAGATGCTTTCCATATGTACCTACTTGCTTATGCCATGAATGTGTACCAGCCTGAGCATGAACCCTACCGACTGGGACATACTACTATTTCAATCTCACTTGAATATCGCGCCACTTGAGAATATACCCTCTTCTTGATGTTTAGTGCCTGAACATGTAAAATTATGCGCATGGACACGTTTGAATAATGACCCACACTAAGAGTGAAACACTCCTGACAATAAACACCCTATCCATGGCCTCTGTTGTGTGGATAACTTGAGGATTAACGTCATGAACATGAATCTCCTGAACATGGAATCAATGACCACAATGACACCTAAGCATGAATCTTCGAAGAAGAGTGGACATTTCTGTTCATGGAATTCTGTAAGTATGAATTTCCCTGATTGTTGTTTACCTAGAGAATGTTCTGTTGTGATTTTATGGAACCCCTTTCCTTGTACCTTCCTGATCATGAATCCTCTAATTGTCTCTTCCCTTAATCATGGCTTGCTTTGATTGTAACCTCCCCTTAACACAGCCCCACTTGAGCATGTATCCTCTTGATTGTGTTTGATATAATAACTCATACTTTCTTGAGCGTTGATTCTGCTGAGCATGTAGCCTTTTGAATGTGAACGACTCTGAGAATGACACGCTTCAGAAAATGTACCCACAAGAACATGGAATGTTTTCCTGTGGGACATCCTGAGCTTAAAGAATCTGAGAAAGGACCCTTCTGAACATGGAATCACGCACTGAAGTCATTTCTAAGCATATCCATAGAATTGTTGGCGTAAATGCATGGAATTCTGTCATTTCCTTGATCTTAGTTCATCCTGGGACTGTACCATTGTGAATTTGTGTAACAACATCCGAGTACCTTCCTGAGCATGGACGCTCTTAATTGTCCATCCCCCTAATCATGTATTCTGTGAATCTAAACTACCGTGATCTTAGCCCCTCTTGATCACGTATAACACTGATCATGCATAACAACTGAAAATGTTCTTCCCGGCCCCTGAGCGGCAACCTGGCTGACTCTGTTACTTCAGACCGTAGACCCTACCTCATGAGCATGAAGCCATGGGACCCGACACCTTTCTGAATATGAATATCCTCTGATAATGGAGCCATTTTGAGAAACCCCAACACTCTGCATGGACCAATGAGTGTGGAATATCCTGAACATAAACGTTCAAGGAATATACACTCTTGATCATGGAATCCTTGTGTGTAGTCAGTGATACACAGAAACTCAATAAGCATGGACTCTTCTGATGATGGACTGCCCTAAGAATCTACTTCCCTAATTAGAGCCAATTTCCAAGTATCTACTTGGTAGTTTATCCTCTGTATGTGTACCAGCCTGAGCATCAAAACCCTCCGTAAGGAGCCTACGGACCGTGACATACTTCGATTTGAATCTCCCTTGAATATCACGTCACTTGAGCATATACTCTCTTCTTGATATTTAATACTGCTAAACATGTAAATTCTGTGCATGAAAACGTTTCAGTAAGGACACACACTGAGAATAAAACGCTTAGGAGAACAAACAGCTTACCCATGGCCACTCTAGTGTGGATAACTTGAGGATAAACACCGGGGACATGGATCCCCTGAACGTGGAATGAATGACCTCAATTACGTGTATGCATGAATGTAAGAAGAGTGGACATTTTTCAATTGGAATCCTGTAAGTATGAATTTCCTTGATCCTAGTTTAACTTGGAAATGTTATTTTGCGGTTTTGTGTAATCCCTTTTCCTGTACCTTCGTTTGCATGAAAAGCCTAATTGTATATTCCCCTGATCCTGACCTTCTTTGATTGTAACCTCCCCTTAATGTAGCCCACTTGAGCATGTATCTTGTAGATTATGTGTAATTTAATAAATCATACTTTCCTGAGCATGCATTCTGTTGACCATGGAGCCTTTTGAATTTGAACGACTCTGAGAATGACACGCTTCAGAAAATGTATCCCCAAGACCATGGGATATCTTCCTGTGTGACATCTTGAGCTTCATCAATCTGAGAATGGACCCTTCGAAATATGGAATCAGTGAGCCCCGTCATTTCTAAGCATATCCCTAGGAATCCTTGACCTGTACATCCATGGAATGCTGCCATAATTCCCTTGATCCTAGTTCACCCTGAGAATATACCTGTGTGGTTTTGAGTAACAACATACAAGTACCTTCCTGAGTATGGAGGCTTTGAAGGCCGACGCCTCTAATCATGTATTCTGTGAATTTAAGCTACCGTGATCTTAAGCCCCTCTTGATCATGTATACCACCGATTGTGTATAAGACCAGGACATATAGTTTTCTAAGCATGGAAGGCCTGATCAGAGAGCTGGCTATGTACCTTCAGACCATAGAGCCTTCCTCACGGGCATGAACCCATGTGATTTTACAACATTTTGAGTACGCATGTCCTCTTATCATGGAAGCATTTTGAGAAATACCGACACTCAGCATCGACCCATGAGTGTTGAATATCCTGAGCAGAAAGGTCCGGGGATTATATACTCTTGATCATGGAATCCTTGGACGTGATCAATGATAAACAGCAACTCAAGAAGTGTGGACACTTCTGATCATGGGCAGCACTGAGAGTCAACTTCCTTCATTAGAGCCACTTTCCAGTATGTGCCTACTTGTTTATGCCCTGAATGTGTACCAGCATGAGCATCAAAACCCTCAGCATGAAGCCTACTGACCGTGACACACTGCTTTTTTAATCTCACTTGAATGCCACTTGAGAATACACCCACTTCTTGATGTTTAATGCCTGAACATGTAAAATTATGTGCATGGAAACATTTGAATAACGACCCACACTAAGAATAAAACACTCGTGATAATAAGTACCCTATCCCTGGCCCCTCTTGGGTGGATAACTTGAGGATCCACACTGTGAACATGGATTGCCTGAACGTGGAATCAATTTCCGCAAGCATATCTAACCATGAATCTAAGAAGAGAGGAGATTGCCGCTCATAGAATGCCGTGAGTACTAAATTCCTTGATTGTTTTTTGCCCAGAGAATGTTCTGTTGTGATTTTGTCTGAACCCTGTACATGTAAGTACTCGGACATGTAATCACTAATTGTAGACAGTTGTTCTCCTGCCTTGCTTTGATGTTAATCTCCCTTCTAGTTAGTTCCCTTTGAGCATGTACCGTCTTGATTATATGTTCCATCTGAACATGTACATTGCTGAGCATGGATTCTGCTGTGCATGGAACCATTTGCATATGGACCCCTCTAAGGATAATGCACTTTGGATAATGAAACGCCCTAACCATGCTCATGTGGAACATCCCGAGCTTCAACAACCTGAGCATGGACCCTCCTGAACATGGAATCAATGAGCACAAAAACATCTAAGCATGTACCAAGAACCAGAAGTGTCCACACTTCTTGAGTTGCTGTTCATGGGATTCTGTAAGTATTAATTTCTTTGGCCCTTGTTTCCTCTGAGAATGTTCTTTTCTGATTTTTGTGTAACCCTGTACATGTACCTTCTTGAGCATGAAACCCCTCATTGTAGACTCTCCTGATCATGGCTTGCTTTGATATTCATCTCCCCTTAACATAGCCCCACTTGAGTATGTATCCTCTACATTATGTGTAATATAATAACTCATACTTTCCTGAGCGTGGAGTCTACTGACCTCGGAGCCTTTTTAATTGGAATGGCTCTGAGAATGACACACTTCAGAAAATGTAGCCCCTAGGCCATGGAATGTCTTCCAGTGGGACATCCTGAGCTTAAACAATCTGAGAATGGCCCCTTCTGTACATGGAATCAATGAGCCCCGTCATTTCTAAGCACACACCTAGGAATCCTTGATGTGTACATCATGGAATGCTGCAATCATTTCCTTGATCCTAGTTCATCCTGAGAATATACCTGTGTGATTTTGTGTAACAACAAACAAGTACCTTCCTGAGCACGGAGGCTCTAACATGCGACCCATCTAAACATGCATTCTGTGAATTTAAACTACCGTGATCTTAGTCCCTCTGGATTCTGTATACCACTGATTGTGTTTAAGAACAGGATATGTGGTTTTCTGAGCATGGAAGGCCTGAGCAGAGAGCTGGCTATGTACCTTCAGACCATAGACCCGTCCCCATGGTCGTGAACCCATGTGATCCTACACCATTCTGAATATGGATGTGCTCTTCTAATGCAACCATTCTGAGAAAACCGACACTCAACATGGACCCATGAGTGTGGAATATCCTGAACATAAAGGTCCAGGGAATATACACTCTTGATCATGCAATCCTTGGGCGTAATCAATGATAAACAGCAACTCAAGAAGTGTGGACACTTCTGATCAGGGGCTGCACTAAGAACCGACTTGTCTAATTGGAGATGCTTTCCATATGTACCTACTTGCTTATGCCATGAATGTGTACCAGCCTGAGCATGAACCCTACCGACTGGGACATACTACTATTTCAATCTCACTTGAATATCGCGCCACTTGAGAATATACCCTCTTCTTGATGTTTAGTGCCTGAACATGTAAAATTATGCGCATGGACACGTTTGAATAATGACCCACACTAAGAGTGAAACACTCCTGACAATAAACACCCTATCCATGGCCTCTGTTGTGTGGATAACTTGAGGATTAACGTCATGAACATGAATCTCCTGAACATGGAATCAATGACCACAATGACACCTAAGCATGAATCTTCGAAGAAGAGTGGACATTTCTGTTCATGGAATTCTGTAAGTATGAATTTCCCTGATTGTTGTTTACCTAGAGAATGTTCTGTTGTGATTTTATGGAACCCCTTTCCTTGTACCTTCCTGATCATGAATCCTCTAATTGTCTCTTCCCTTAATCATGGCTTGCTTTGATTGTAACCTCCCCTTAACACAGCCCCACTTGAGCATGTATCCTCTTGATTGTGTTTGATATAATAACTCATACTTTCTTGAGCGTTGATTCTGCTGAGCATGTAGCCTTTTGAATGTGAACGACTCTGAGAATGACACGCTTCAGAAAATGTACCCACAAGAACATGGAATGTTTTCCTGTGGGACATCCTGAGCTTAAAGAATCTGAGAAAGGACCCTTCTGAACATGGAATCACGCACTGAAGTCATTTCTAAGCATATCCATAGAATTGTTGGCGTAAATGCATGGAATTCTGTCATTTCCTTGATCTTAGTTCATCCTGGGACTGTACCATTGTGAATTTGTGTAACAACATCCGAGTACCTTCCTGAGCATGGACGCTCTTAATTGTCCATCCCCCTAATCATGTATTCTGTGAATCTAAACTACCGTGATCTTAGCCCCTCTTGATCACGTATAACACTGATCATGCATAACAACTGAAAATGTTCTTCCCGGCCCCTGAGCGGCAACCTGGCTGACTCTGTTACTTCAGACCGTAGACCCTACCTCATGAGCATGAAGCCATGGGACCCGACACCTTTCTGAATATGAATATCCTCTGATAATGGAGCCATTTTGAGAAACCCCAACACTCTGCATGGACCAATGAGTGTGGAATATCCTGAACATAAACGTTCAAGGAATATACACTCTTGATCATGGAATCCTTGTGTGTAGTCAGTGATACACAGAAACTCAATAAGCATGGACTCTTCTGATGATGGACTGCCCTAAGAATCTACTTCCCTAATTAGAGCCAATTTCCAAGTATCTACTTGGTAGTTTATCCTCTGTATGTGTACCAGCCTGAGCATCAAAACCCTCCGTAAGGAGCCTACGGACCGTGACATACTTCGATTTGAATCTCCCTTGAATATCACGTCACTTGAGCATATACTCTCTTCTTGATATTTAATACTGCTAAACATGTAAATTCTGTGCATGAAAACGTTTCAGTAAGGACACACACTGAGAATAAAACGCTTAGGAGAACAAACAGCTTACCCATGGCCACTCTAGTGTGGATAACTTGAGGATAAACACCGGGGACATGGATCCCCTGAACGTGGAATGAATGACCTCAATTACGTGTATGCATGAATGTAAGAAGAGTGGACATTTTTCAATTGGAATCCTGTAAGTATGAATTTCCTTGATCCTAGTTTAACTTGGAAATGTTATTTTGCGGTTTTGTGTAATCCCTTTTCCTGTACCTTCGTTTGCATGAAAAGCCTAATTGTATATTCCCCTGATCCTGACCTTCTTTGATTGTAACCTCCCCTTAATGTAGCCCACTTGAGCATGTATCTTGTAGATTATGTGTAATTTAATAAATCATACTTTCCTGAGCATGCATTCTGTTGACCATGGAGCCTTTTGAATTTGAACGACTCTGAGAATGACACGCTTCAGAAAATGTATCCCCAAGACCATGGGATATCTTCCTGTGTGACATCTTGAGCTTCATCAATCTGAGAATGGACCCTTCGAAATATGGAATCAGTGAGCCCCGTCATTTCTAAGCATATCCCTAGGAATCCTTGACCTGTACATCCATGGAATGCTGCCATAATTCCCTTGATCCTAGTTCACCCTGAGAATATACCTGTGTGGTTTTGAGTAACAACATACAAGTACCTTCCTGAGTATGGAGGCTTTGAAGGCCGACGCCTCTAATCATGTATTCTGTGAATTTAAGCTACCGTGATCTTAAGCCCCTCTTGATCATGTATACCACCGATTGTGTATAAGACCAGGACATATAGTTTTCTAAGCATGGAAGGCCTGATCAGAGAGCTGGCTATGTACCTTCAGACCATAGAGCCTTCCTCACGGGCATGAACCCATGTGATTTTACAACATTTTGAGTACGCATGTCCTCTTATCATGGAAGCATTTTGAGAAATACCGACACTCAGCATCGACCCATGAGTGTTGAATATCCTGAGCAGAAAGGTCCGGGGATTATATACTCTTGATCATGGAATCCTTGGACGTGATCAATGATAAACAGCAACTCAAGAAGTGTGGACACTTCTGATCATGGGCAGCACTGAGAGTCAACTTCCTTCATTAGAGCCACTTTCCAGTATGTGCCTACTTGTTTATGCCCTGAATGTGTACCAGCATGAGCATCAAAACCCTCAGCATGAAGCCTACTGACCGTGACACACTGCTTTTTTAATCTCACTTGAATGCCACTTGAGAATACACCCACTTCTTGATGTTTAATGCCTGAACATGTAAAATTATGTGCATGGAAACATTTGAATAACGACCCACACTAAGAATAAAACACTCGTGATAATAAGTACCCTATCCCTGGCCCCTCTTGGGTGGATAACTTGAGGATCCACACTGTGAACATGGATTGCCTGAACGTGGAATCAATTTCCGCAAGCATATCTAACCATGAATCTAAGAAGAGAGGAGATTGCCGCTCATAGAATGCCGTGAGTACTAAATTCCTTGATTGTTTTTTGCCCAGAGAATGTTCTGTTGTGATTTTGTCTGAACCCTGTACATGTAAGTACTCGGACATGTAATCACTAATTGTAGACAGTTGTTCTCCTGCCTTGCTTTGATGTTAATCTCCCTTCTAGTTAGTTCCCTTTGAGCATGTACCGTCTTGATTATATGTTCCATCTGAACATGTACATTGCTGAGCATGGATTCTGCTGTGCATGGAACCATTTGCATATGGACCCCTCTAAGGATAATGCACTTTGGATAATGAAACGCCCTAACCATGCTCATGTGGAACATCCCGAGCTTCAACAACCTGAGCATGGACCCTCCTGAACATGGAATCAATGAGCACAAAAACATCTAAGCATGTACCAAGAACCAGAAGTGTCCACACTTCTTGAGTTGCTGTTCATGGGATTCTGTAAGTATTAATTTCTTTGGCCCTTGTTTCCTCTGAGAATGTTCTTTTCTGATTTTTGTGTAACCCTGTACATGTACCTTCTTGAGCATGAAACCCCTCATTGTAGACTCTCCTGATCATGGCTTGCTTTGATATTCATCTCCCCTTAACATAGCCCCACTTGAGTATGTATCCTCTACATTATGTGTAATATAATAACTCATACTTTCCTGAGCGTGGAGTCTACTGACCTCGGAGCCTTTTTAATTGGAATGGCTCTGAGAATGACACACTTCAGAAAATGTAGCCCCTAGGCCATGGAATGTCTTCCAGTGGGACATCCTGAGCTTAAACAATCTGAGAATGGCCCCTTCTGTACATGGAATCAATGAGCCCCGTCATTTCTAAGCACACACCTAGGAATCCTTGATGTGTACATCATGGAATGCTGCAATCATTTCCTTGATCCTAGTTCATCCTGAGAATATACCTGTGTGATTTTGTGTAACAACAAACAAGTACCTTCCTGAGCACGGAGGCTCTAACATGCGACCCATCTAAACATGCATTCTGTGAATTTAAACTACCGTGATCTTAGTCCCTCTGGATTCTGTATACCACTGATTGTGTTTAAGAACAGGATATGTGGTTTTCTGAGCATGGAAGGCCTGAGCAGAGAGCTGGCTATGTACCTTCAGACCATAGACCCGTCCCCATGGTCGTGAACCCATGTGATCCTACACCATTCTGAATATGGATGTGCTCTTCTAATGCAACCATTCTGAGAAAACCGACACTCAACATGGACCCATGAGTGTGGAATATCCTGAACATAAAGGTCCAGGGAATATACACTCTTGATCATGCAATCCTTGGGCGTAATCAATGATAAACAGCAACTCAAGAAGTGTGGACACTTCTGATCAGGGGCTGCACTAAGAACCGACTTGTCTAATTGGAGATGCTTTCCATATGTACCTACTTGCTTATGCCATGAATGTGTACCAGCCTGAGCATGAACCCTACCGACTGGGACATACTACTATTTCAATCTCACTTGAATATCGCGCCACTTGAGAATATACCCTCTTCTTGATGTTTAGTGCCTGAACATGTAAAATTATGCGCATGGACACGTTTGAATAATGACCCACACTAAGAGTGAAACACTCCTGACAATAAACACCCTATCCATGGCCTCTGTTGTGTGGATAACTTGAGGATTAACGTCATGAACATGAATCTCCTGAACATGGAATCAATGACCACAATGACACCTAAGCATGAATCTTCGAAGAAGAGTGGACATTTCTGTTCATGGAATTCTGTAAGTATGAATTTCCCTGATTGTTGTTTACCTAGAGAATGTTCTGTTGTGATTTTATGGAACCCCTTTCCTTGTACCTTCCTGATCATGAATCCTCTAATTGTCTCTTCCCTTAATCATGGCTTGCTTTGATTGTAACCTCCCCTTAACACAGCCCCACTTGAGCATGTATCCTCTTGATTGTGTTTGATATAATAACTCATACTTTCTTGAGCGTTGATTCTGCTGAGCATGTAGCCTTTTGAATGTGAACGACTCTGAGAATGACACGCTTCAGAAAATGTACCCACAAGAACATGGAATGTTTTCCTGTGGGACATCCTGAGCTTAAAGAATCTGAGAAAGGACCCTTCTGAACATGGAATCACGCACTGAAGTCATTTCTAAGCATATCCATAGAATTGTTGGCGTAAATGCATGGAATTCTGTCATTTCCTTGATCTTAGTTCATCCTGGGACTGTACCATTGTGAATTTGTGTAACAACATCCGAGTACCTTCCTGAGCATGGACGCTCTTAATTGTCCATCCCCCTAATCATGTATTCTGTGAATCTAAACTACCGTGATCTTAGCCCCTCTTGATCACGTATAACACTGATCATGCATAACAACTGAAAATGTTCTTCCCGGCCCCTGAGCGGCAACCTGGCTGACTCTGTTACTTCAGACCGTAGACCCTACCTCATGAGCATGAAGCCATGGGACCCGACACCTTTCTGAATATGAATATCCTCTGATAATGGAGCCATTTTGAGAAACCCCAACACTCTGCATGGACCAATGAGTGTGGAATATCCTGAACATAAACGTTCAAGGAATATACACTCTTGATCATGGAATCCTTGTGTGTAGTCAGTGATACACAGAAACTCAATAAGCATGGACTCTTCTGATGATGGACTGCCCTAAGAATCTACTTCCCTAATTAGAGCCAATTTCCAAGTATCTACTTGGTAGTTTATCCTCTGTATGTGTACCAGCCTGAGCATCAAAACCCTCCGTAAGGAGCCTACGGACCGTGACATACTTCGATTTGAATCTCCCTTGAATATCACGTCACTTGAGCATATACTCTCTTCTTGATATTTAATACTGCTAAACATGTAAATTCTGTGCATGAAAACGTTTCAGTAAGGACACACACTGAGAATAAAACGCTTAGGAGAACAAACAGCTTACCCATGGCCACTCTAGTGTGGATAACTTGAGGATAAACACCGGGGACATGGATCCCCTGAACGTGGAATGAATGACCTCAATTACGTGTATGCATGAATGTAAGAAGAGTGGACATTTTTCAATTGGAATCCTGTAAGTATGAATTTCCTTGATCCTAGTTTAACTTGGAAATGTTATTTTGCGGTTTTGTGTAATCCCTTTTCCTGTACCTTCGTTTGCATGAAAAGCCTAATTGTATATTCCCCTGATCCTGACCTTCTTTGATTGTAACCTCCCCTTAATGTAGCCCACTTGAGCATGTATCTTGTAGATTATGTGTAATT
Organism: Miniopterus natalensis; assembly: GCF_054644295.1. Classification (NCBI taxonomy): domain Eukaryota; kingdom Metazoa; phylum Chordata; class Mammalia; order Chiroptera; family Miniopteridae; genus Miniopterus; species Miniopterus natalensis. The sequence goes on from NC_142102.1 coordinate 8,142,313, forward strand.
TAATAAATCATACTTTCCTGAGCATGCATTCTGTTGACCATGGAGCCTTTTGAATTTGAACGACTCTGAGAATGACACGCTTCAGAAAATGTATCCCCAAGACCATGGGATATCTTCCTGTGTGACATCTTGAGCTTCATCAATCTGAGAATGGACCCTTCGAAATATGGAATCAGTGAGCCCCGTCATTTCTAAGCATATCCCTAGGAATCCTTGACCTGTACATCCATGGAATGCTGCCATAATTCCCTTGATCCTAGTTCACCCTGAGAATATACCTGTGTGGTTTTGAGTAACAACATACAAGTACCTTCCTGAGTATGGAGGCTTTGAAGGCCGACGCCTCTAATCATGTATTCTGTGAATTTAAGCTACCGTGATCTTAAGCCCCTCTTGATCATGTATACCACCGATTGTGTATAAGACCAGGACATATAGTTTTCTAAGCATGGAAGGCCTGATCAGAGAGCTGGCTATGTACCTTCAGACCATAGAGCCTTCCTCACGGGCATGAACCCATGTGATTTTACAACATTTTGAGTACGCATGTCCTCTTATCATGGAAGCATTTTGAGAAATACCGACACTCAGCATCGACCCATGAGTGTTGAATATCCTGAGCAGAAAGGTCCGGGGATTATATACTCTTGATCATGGAATCCTTGGACGTGATCAATGATAAACAGCAACTCAAGAAGTGTGGACACTTCTGATCATGGGCAGCACTGAGAGTCAACTTCCTTCATTAGAGCCACTTTCCAGTATGTGCCTACTTGTTTATGCCCTGAATGTGTACCAGCATGAGCATCAAAACCCTCAGCATGAAGCCTACTGACCGTGACACACTGCTTTTTTAATCTCACTTGAATGCCACTTGAGAATACACCCACTTCTTGATGTTTAATGCCTGAACATGTAAAATTATGTGCATGGAAACATTTGAATAACGACCCACACTAAGAATAAAACACTCGTGATAATAAGTACCCTATCCCTGGCCCCTCTTGGGTGGATAACTTGAGGATCCACACTGTGAACATGGATTGCCTGAACGTGGAATCAATTTCCGCAAGCATATCTAACCATGAATCTAAGAAGAGAGGAGATTGCCGCTCATAGAATGCCGTGAGTACTAAATTCCTTGATTGTTTTTTGCCCAGAGAATGTTCTGTTGTGATTTTGTCTGAACCCTGTACATGTAAGTACTCGGACATGTAATCACTAATTGTAGACAGTTGTTCTCCTGCCTTGCTTTGATGTTAATCTCCCTTCTAGTTAGTTCCCTTTGAGCATGTACCGTCTTGATTATATGTTCCATCTGAACATGTACATTGCTGAGCATGGATTCTGCTGTGCATGGAACCATTTGCATATGGACCCCTCTAAGGATAATGCACTTTGGATAATGAAACGCCCTAACCATGCTCATGTGGAACATCCCGAGCTTCAACAACCTGAGCATGGACCCTCCTGAACATGGAATCAATGAGCACAAAAACATCTAAGCATGTACCAAGAACCAGAAGTGTCCACACTTCTTGAGTTGCTGTTCATGGGATTCTGTAAGTATTAATTTCTTTGGCCCTTGTTTCCTCTGAGAATGTTCTTTTCTGATTTTTGTGTAACCCTGTACATGTACCTTCTTGAGCATGAAACCCCTCATTGTAGACTCTCCTGATCATGGCTTGCTTTGATATTCATCTCCCCTTAACATAGCCCCACTTGAGTATGTATCCTCTACATTATGTGTAATATAATAACTCATACTTTCCTGAGCGTGGAGTCTACTGACCTCGGAGCCTTTTTAATTGGAATGGCTCTGAGAATGACACACTTCAGAAAATGTAGCCCCTAGGCCATGGAATGTCTTCCAGTGGGACATCCTGAGCTTAAACAATCTGAGAATGGCCCCTTCTGTACATGGAATCAATGAGCCCCGTCATTTCTAAGCACACACCTAGGAATCCTTGATGTGTACATCATGGAATGCTGCAATCATTTCCTTGATCCTAGTTCATCCTGAGAATATACCTGTGTGATTTTGTGTAACAACAAACAAGTACCTTCCTGAGCACGGAGGCTCTAACATGCGACCCATCTAAACATGCATTCTGTGAATTTAAACTACCGTGATCTTAGTCCCTCTGGATTCTGTATACCACTGATTGTGTTTAAGAACAGGATATGTGGTTTTCTGAGCATGGAAGGCCTGAGCAGAGAGCTGGCTATGTACCTTCAGACCATAGACCCGTCCCCATGGTCGTGAACCCATGTGATCCTACACCATTCTGAATATGGATGTGCTCTTCTAATGCAACCATTCTGAGAAAACCGACACTCAACATGGACCCATGAGTGTGGAATATCCTGAACATAAAGGTCCAGGGAATATACACTCTTGATCATGCAATCCTTGGGCGTAATCAATGATAAACAGCAACTCAAGAAGTGTGGACACTTCTGATCAGGGGCTGCACTAAGAACCGACTTGTCTAATTGGAGATGCTTTCCATATGTACCTACTTGCTTATGCCATGAATGTGTACCAGCCTGAGCATGAACCCTACCGACTGGGACATACTACTATTTCAATCTCACTTGAATATCGCGCCACTTGAGAATATACCCTCTTCTTGATGTTTAGTGCCTGAACATGTAAAATTATGCGCATGGACACGTTTGAATAATGACCCACACTAAGAGTGAAACACTCCTGACAATAAACACCCTATCCATGGCCTCTGTTGTGTGGATAACTTGAGGATTAACGTCATGAACATGAATCTCCTGAACATGGAATCAATGACCACAATGACACCTAAGCATGAATCTTCGAAGAAGAGTGGACATTTCTGTTCATGGAATTCTGTAAGTATGAATTTCCCTGATTGTTGTTTACCTAGAGAATGTTCTGTTGTGATTTTATGGAACCCCTTTCCTTGTACCTTCCTGATCATGAATCCTCTAATTGTCTCTTCCCTTAATCATGGCTTGCTTTGATTGTAACCTCCCCTTAACACAGCCCCACTTGAGCATGTATCCTCTTGATTGTGTTTGATATAATAACTCATACTTTCTTGAGCGTTGATTCTGCTGAGCATGTAGCCTTTTGAATGTGAACGACTCTGAGAATGACACGCTTCAGAAAATGTACCCACAAGAACATGGAATGTTTTCCTGTGGGACATCCTGAGCTTAAAGAATCTGAGAAAGGACCCTTCTGAACATGGAATCACGCACTGAAGTCATTTCTAAGCATATCCATAGAATTGTTGGCGTAAATGCATGGAATTCTGTCATTTCCTTGATCTTAGTTCATCCTGGGACTGTACCATTGTGAATTTGTGTAACAACATCCGAGTACCTTCCTGAGCATGGACGCTCTTAATTGTCCATCCCCCTAATCATGTATTCTGTGAATCTAAACTACCGTGATCTTAGCCCCTCTTGATCACGTATAACACTGATCATGCATAACAACTGAAAATGTTCTTCCCGGCCCCTGAGCGGCAACCTGGCTGACTCTGTTACTTCAGACCGTAGACCCTACCTCATGAGCATGAAGCCATGGGACCCGACACCTTTCTGAATATGAATATCCTCTGATAATGGAGCCATTTTGAGAAACCCCAACACTCTGCATGGACCAATGAGTGTGGAATATCCTGAACATAAACGTTCAAGGAATATACACTCTTGATCATGGAATCCTTGTGTGTAGTCAGTGATACACAGAAACTCAATAAGCATGGACTCTTCTGATGATGGACTGCCCTAAGAATCTACTTCCCTAATTAGAGCCAATTTCCAAGTATCTACTTGGTAGTTTATCCTCTGTATGTGTACCAGCCTGAGCATCAAAACCCTCCGTAAGGAGCCTACGGACCGTGACATACTTCGATTTGAATCTCCCTTGAATATCACGTCACTTGAGCATATACTCTCTTCTTGATATTTAATACTGCTAAACATGTAAATTCTGTGCATGAAAACGTTTCAGTAAGGACACACACTGAGAATAAAACGCTTAGGAGAACAAACAGCTTACCCATGGCCACTCTAGTGTGGATAACTTGAGGATAAACACCGGGGACATGGATCCCCTGAACGTGGAATGAATGACCTCAATTACGTGTATGCATGAATGTAAGAAGAGTGGACATTTTTCAATTGGAATCCTGTAAGTATGAATTTCCTTGATCCTAGTTTAACTTGGAAATGTTATTTTGCGGTTTTGTGTAATCCCTTTTCCTGTACCTTCGTTTGCATGAAAAGCCTAATTGTATATTCCCCTGATCCTGACCTTCTTTGATTGTAACCTCCCCTTAATGTAGCCCACTTGAGCATGTATCTTGTAGATTATGTGTAATTTAATAAATCATACTTTCCTGAGCATGCATTCTGTTGACCATGGAGCCTTTTGAATTTGAACGACTCTGAGAATGACACGCTTCAGAAAATGTATCCCCAAGACCATGGGATATCTTCCTGTGTGACATCTTGAGCTTCATCAATCTGAGAATGGACCCTTCGAAATATGGAATCAGTGAGCCCCGTCATTTCTAAGCATATCCCTAGGAATCCTTGACCTGTACATCCATGGAATGCTGCCATAATTCCCTTGATCCTAGTTCACCCTGAGAATATACCTGTGTGGTTTTGAGTAACAACATACAAGTACCTTCCTGAGTATGGAGGCTTTGAAGGCCGACGCCTCTAATCATGTATTCTGTGAATTTAAGCTACCGTGATCTTAAGCCCCTCTTGATCATGTATACCACCGATTGTGTATAAGACCAGGACATATAGTTTTCTAAGCATGGAAGGCCTGATCAGAGAGCTGGCTATGTACCTTCAGACCATAGAGCCTTCCTCACGGGCATGAACCCATGTGATTTTACAACATTTTGAGTACGCATGTCCTCTTATCATGGAAGCATTTTGAGAAATACCGACACTCAGCATCGACCCATGAGTGTTGAATATCCTGAGCAGAAAGGTCCGGGGATTATATACTCTTGATCATGGAATCCTTGGACGTGATCAATGATAAACAGCAACTCAAGAAGTGTGGACACTTCTGATCATGGGCAGCACTGAGAGTCAACTTCCTTCATTAGAGCCACTTTCCAGTATGTGCCTACTTGTTTATGCCCTGAATGTGTACCAGCATGAGCATCAAAACCCTCAGCATGAAGCCTACTGACCGTGACACACTGCTTTTTTAATCTCACTTGAATGCCACTTGAGAATACACCCACTTCTTGATGTTTAATGCCTGAACATGTAAAATTATGTGCATGGAAACATTTGAATAACGACCCACACTAAGAATAAAACACTCGTGATAATAAGTACCCTATCCCTGGCCCCTCTTGGGTGGATAACTTGAGGATCCACACTGTGAACATGGATTGCCTGAACGTGGAATCAATTTCCGCAAGCATATCTAACCATGAATCTAAGAAGAGAGGAGATTGCCGCTCATAGAATGCCGTGAGTACTAAATTCCTTGATTGTTTTTTGCCCAGAGAATGTTCTGTTGTGATTTTGTCTGAACCCTGTACATGTAAGTACTCGGACATGTAATCACTAATTGTAGACAGTTGTTCTCCTGCCTTGCTTTGATGTTAATCTCCCTTCTAGTTAGTTCCCTTTGAGCATGTACCGTCTTGATTATATGTTCCATCTGAACATGTACATTGCTGAGCATGGATTCTGCTGTGCATGGAACCATTTGCATATGGACCCCTCTAAGGATAATGCACTTTGGATAATGAAACGCCCTAACCATGCTCATGTGGAACATCCCGAGCTTCAACAACCTGAGCATGGACCCTCCTGAACATGGAATCAATGAGCACAAAAACATCTAAGCATGTACCAAGAACCAGAAGTGTCCACACTTCTTGAGTTGCTGTTCATGGGATTCTGTAAGTATTAATTTCTTTGGCCCTTGTTTCCTCTGAGAATGTTCTTTTCTGATTTTTGTGTAACCCTGTACATGTACCTTCTTGAGCATGAAACCCCTCATTGTAGACTCTCCTGATCATGGCTTGCTTTGATATTCATCTCCCCTTAACATAGCCCCACTTGAGTATGTATCCTCTACATTATGTGTAATATAATAACTCATACTTTCCTGAGCGTGGAGTCTACTGACCTCGGAGCCTTTTTAATTGGAATGGCTCTGAGAATGACACACTTCAGAAAATGTAGCCCCTAGGCCATGGAATGTCTTCCAGTGGGACATCCTGAGCTTAAACAATCTGAGAATGGCCCCTTCTGTACATGGAATCAATGAGCCCCGTCATTTCTAAGCACACACCTAGGAATCCTTGATGTGTACATCATGGAATGCTGCAATCATTTCCTTGATCCTAGTTCATCCTGAGAATATACCTGTGTGATTTTGTGTAACAACAAACAAGTACCTTCCTGAGCACGGAGGCTCTAACATGCGACCCATCTAAACATGCATTCTGTGAATTTAAACTACCGTGATCTTAGTCCCTCTGGATTCTGTATACCACTGATTGTGTTTAAGAACAGGATATGTGGTTTTCTGAGCATGGAAGGCCTGAGCAGAGAGCTGGCTATGTACCTTCAGACCATAGACCCGTCCCCATGGTCGTGAACCCATGTGATCCTACACCATTCTGAATATGGATGTGCTCTTCTAATGCAACCATTCTGAGAAAACCGACACTCAACATGGACCCATGAGTGTGGAATATCCTGAACATAAAGGTCCAGGGAATATACACTCTTGATCATGCAATCCTTGGGCGTAATCAATGATAAACAGCAACTCAAGAAGTGTGGACACTTCTGATCAGGGGCTGCACTAAGAACCGACTTGTCTAATTGGAGATGCTTTCCATATGTACCTACTTGCTTATGCCATGAATGTGTACCAGCCTGAGCATGAACCCTACCGACTGGGACATACTACTATTTCAATCTCACTTGAATATCGCGCCACTTGAGAATATACCCTCTTCTTGATGTTTAGTGCCTGAACATGTAAAATTATGCGCATGGACACGTTTGAATAATGACCCACACTAAGAGTGAAACACTCCTGACAATAAACACCCTATCCATGGCCTCTGTTGTGTGGATAACTTGAGGATTAACGTCATGAACATGAATCTCCTGAACATGGAATCAATGACCACAATGACACCTAAGCATGAATCTTCGAAGAAGAGTGGACATTTCTGTTCATGGAATTCTGTAAGTATGAATTTCCCTGATTGTTGTTTACCTAGAGAATGTTCTGTTGTGATTTTATGGAACCCCTTTCCTTGTACCTTCCTGATCATGAATCCTCTAATTGTCTCTTCCCTTAATCATGGCTTGCTTTGATTGTAACCTCCCCTTAACACAGCCCCACTTGAGCATGTATCCTCTTGATTGTGTTTGATATAATAACTCATACTTTCTTGAGCGTTGATTCTGCTGAGCATGTAGCCTTTTGAATGTGAACGACTCTGAGAATGACACGCTTCAGAAAATGTACCCACAAGAACATGGAATGTTTTCCTGTGGGACATCCTGAGCTTAAAGAATCTGAGAAAGGACCCTTCTGAACATGGAATCACGCACTGAAGTCATTTCTAAGCATATCCATAGAATTGTTGGCGTAAATGCATGGAATTCTGTCATTTCCTTGATCTTAGTTCATCCTGGGACTGTACCATTGTGAATTTGTGTAACAACATCCGAGTACCTTCCTGAGCATGGACGCTCTTAATTGTCCATCCCCCTAATCATGTATTCTGTGAATCTAAACTACCGTGATCTTAGCCCCTCTTGATCACGTATAACACTGATCATGCATAACAACTGAAAATGTTCTTCCCGGCCCCTGAGCGGCAACCTGGCTGACTCTGTTACTTCAGACCGTAGACCCTACCTCATGAGCATGAAGCCATGGGACCCGACACCTTTCTGAATATGAATATCCTCTGATAATGGAGCCATTTTGAGAAACCCCAACACTCTGCATGGACCAATGAGTGTGGAATATCCTGAACATAAACGTTCAAGGAATATACACTCTTGATCATGGAATCCTTGTGTGTAGTCAGTGATACACAGAAACTCAATAAGCATGGACTCTTCTGATGATGGACTGCCCTAAGAATCTACTTCCCTAATTAGAGCCAATTTCCAAGTATCTACTTGGTAGTTTATCCTCTGTATGTGTACCAGCCTGAGCATCAAAACCCTCCGTAAGGAGCCTACGGACCGTGACATACTTCGATTTGAATCTCCCTTGAATATCACGTCACTTGAGCATATACTCTCTTCTTGATATTTAATACTGCTAAACATGTAAATTCTGTGCATGAAAACGTTTCAGTAAGGACACACACTGAGAATAAAACGCTTAGGAGAACAAACAGCTTACCCATGGCCACTCTAGTGTGGATAACTTGAGGATAAACACCGGGGACATGGATCCCCTGAACGTGGAATGAATGACCTCAATTACGTGTATGCATGAATGTAAGAAGAGTGGACATTTTTCAATTGGAATCCTGTAAGTATGAATTTCCTTGATCCTAGTTTAACTTGGAAATGTTATTTTGCGGTTTTGTGTAATCCCTTTTCCTGTACCTTCGTTTGCATGAAAAGCCTAATTGTATATTCCCCTGATCCTGACCTTCTTTGATTGTAACCTCCCCTTAATGTAGCCCACTTGAGCATGTATCTTGTAGATTATGTGTAATTTAATAAATCATACTTTCCTGAGCATGCATTCTGTTGACCATGGAGCCTTTTGAATTTGAACGACTCTGAGAATGACACGCTTCAGAAAATGTATCCCCAAGACCATGGGATATCTTCCTGTGTGACATCTTGAGCTTCATCAATCTGAGAATGGACCCTTCGAAATATGGAATCAGTGAGCCCCGTCATTTCTAAGCATATCCCTAGGAATCCTTGACCTGTACATCCATGGAATGCTGCCATAATTCCCTTGATCCTAGTTCACCCTGAGAATATACCTGTGTGGTTTTGAGTAACAACATACAAGTACCTTCCTGAGTATGGAGGCTTTGAAGGCCGACGCCTCTAATCATGTATTCTGTGAATTTAAGCTACCGTGATCTTAAGCCCCTCTTGATCATGTATACCACCGATTGTGTATAAGACCAGGACATATAGTTTTCTAAGCATGGAAGGCCTGATCAGAGAGCTGGCTATGTACCTTCAGACCATAGAGCCTTCCTCACGGGCATGAACCCATGTGATTTTACAACATTTTGAGTACGCATGTCCTCTTATCATGGAAGCATTTTGAGAAATACCGACACTCAGCATCGACCCATGAGTGTTGAATATCCTGAGCAGAAAGGTCCGGGGATTATATACTCTTGATCATGGAATCCTTGGACGTGATCAATGATAAACAGCAACTCAAGAAGTGTGGACACTTCTGATCATGGGCAGCACTGAGAGTCAACTTCCTTCATTAGAGCCACTTTCCAGTATGTGCCTACTTGTTTATGCCCTGAATGTGTACCAGCATGAGCATCAAAACCCTCAGCATGAAGCCTACTGACCGTGACACACTGCTTTTTTAATCTCACTTGAATGCCACTTGAGAATACACCCACTTCTTGATGTTTAATGCCTGAACATGTAAAATTATGTGCATGGAAACATTTGAATAACGACCCACACTAAGAATAAAACACTCGTGATAATAAGTACCCTATCCCTGGCCCCTCTTGGGTGGATAACTTGAGGATCCACACTGTGAACATGGATTGCCTGAACGTGGAATCAATTTCCGCAAGCATATCTAACCATGAATCTAAGAAGAGAGGAGATTGCCGCTCATAGAATGCCGTGAGTACTAAATTCCTTGATTGTTTTTTGCCCAGAGAATGTTCTGTTGTGATTTTGTCTGAACCCTGTACATGTAAGTACTCGGACATGTAATCACTAATTGTAGACAGTTGTTCTCCTGCCTTGCTTTGATGTTAATCTCCCTTCTAGTTAGTTCCCTTTGAGCATGTACCGTCTTGATTATATGTTCCATCTGAACATGTACATTGCTGAGCATGGATTCTGCTGTGCATGGAACCATTTGCATATGGACCCCTCTAAGGATAATGCACTTTGGATAATGAAACGCCCTAACCATGCTCATGTGGAACATCCCGAGCTTCAACAACCTGAGCATGGACCCTCCTGAACATGGAATCAATGAGCACAAAAACATCTAAGCATGTACCAAGAACCAGAAGTGTCCACACTTCTTGAGTTGCTGTTCATGGGATTCTGTAAGTATTAATTTCTTTGGCCCTTGTTTCCTCTGAGAATGTTCTTTTCTGATTTTTGTGTAACCCTGTACATGTACCTTCTTGAGCATGAAACCCCTCATTGTAGACTCTCCTGATCATGGCTTGCTTTGATATTCATCTCCCCTTAACATAGCCCCACTTGAGTATGTATCCTCTACATTATGTGTAATATAATAACTCATACTTTCCTGAGCGTGGAGTCTACTGACCTCGGAGCCTTTTTAATTGGAATGGCTCTGAGAATGACACACTTCAGAAAATGTAGCCCCTAGGCCATGGAATGTCTTCCAGTGGGACATCCTGAGCTTAAACAATCTGAGAATGGCCCCTTCTGTACATGGAATCAATGAGCCCCGTCATTTCTAAGCACACACCTAGGAATCCTTGATGTGTACATCATGGAATGCTGCAATCATTTCCTTGATCCTAGTTCATCCTGAGAATATACCTGTGTGATTTTGTGTAACAACAAACAAGTACCTTCCTGAGCACGGAGGCTCTAACATGCGACCCATCTAAACATGCATTCTGTGAATTTAAACTACCGTGATCTTAGTCCCTCTGGATTCTGTATACCACTGATTGTGTTTAAGAACAGGATATGTGGTTTTCTGAGCATGGAAGGCCTGAGCAGAGAGCTGGCTATGTACCTTCAGACCATAGACCCGTCCCCATGGTCGTGAACCCATGTGATCCTACACCATTCTGAATATGGATGTGCTCTTCTAATGCAACCATTCTGAGAAAACCGACACTCAACATGGACCCATGAGTGTGGAATATCCTGAACATAAAGGTCCAGGGAATATACACTCTTGATCATGCAATCCTTGGGCGTAATCAATGATAAACAGCAACTCAAGAAGTGTGGACACTTCTGATCAGGGGCTGCACTAAGAACCGACTTGTCTAATTGGAGATGCTTTCCATATGTACCTACTTGCTTATGCCATGAATGTGTACCAGCCTGAGCATGAACCCTGCCGACTGGGACATACTACTATTTCAATCTCACTTGAATATCGCGCCACTTGAGAATATACCCTCTTCTTGATGTTTAGTGCCTGAACATGTAAAATTATGCGCATGGACACGTTTGAATAATGACCCACACTAAGAGTGAAACACTCCTGACAATAAACACCCTATCCATGGCCTCTGTTGTGTGGATAACTTGAGGATTAACGTCATGAACATGAATCTCCTGAACATGGAATCAATGACCACAATGACACCTAAGCATGAATCTTCGAAGAAGAGTGGACATTTCTGTTCATGGAATTCTGTAAGTATGAATTTCCCTGATTGTTGTTTACCTAGAGAATGTTCTGTTGTGATTTTATGGAACCCCTTTCCTTGTACCTTCCTGATCATGAATCCTCTAATTGTCTCTTCCCTTAATCATGGCTTGCTTTGATTGTAACCTCCCCTTAACACAGCCCCACTTGAGCATGTATCCTCTTGATTGTGTTTGATATAATAACTCATACTTTCTTGAGCGTTGATTCTGCTGAGCATGTAGCCTTTTGAATGTGAACGACTCTGAGAATGACACGCTTCAGAAAATGTACCCACAAGAACATGGAATGTTTTCCTGTGGGACATCCTGAGCTTAAAGAATCTGAGAAAGGACCCTTCTGAACATGGAATCACGCACTGAAGTCATTTCTAAGCATATCCATAGAATTGTTGGCGTAAATGCATGGAATTCTGTCATTTCCTTGATCTTAGTTCATCCTGGGACTGTACCATTGTGAATTTGTGTAACAACATCCGAGTACCTTCCTGAGCATGGACGCTCTTAATTGTCCATCCCCCTAATCATGTATTCTGTGAATCTAAACTACCGTGATCTTAGCCCCTCTTGATCACGTATAACACTGATCATGCATAACAACTGAAAATGTTCTTCCCGGCCCCTGAGCGGCAACCTGGCTGACTCTGTTACTTCAGACCGTAGACCCTACCTCATGAGCATGAAGCCATGGGACCCGACACCTTTCTGAATATGAATATCCTCTGATAATGGAGCCATTTTGAGAAACCCCAACACTCTGCATGGACCAATGAGTGTGGAATATCCTGAACATAAACGTTCAAGGAATATACACTCTTGATCATGGAATCCTTGTGTGTAGTCAGTGATACACAGAAACTCAATAAGCATGGACTCTTCTGATGATGGACTGCCCTAAGAATCTACTTCCCTAATTAGAGCCAATTTCCAAGTATCTACTTGGTAGTTTATCCTCTGTATGTGTACCAGCCTGAGCATCAAAACCCTCCGTAAGGAGCCTACGGACCGTGACATACTTCGATTTGAATCTCCCTTGAATATCACGTCACTTGAGCATATACTCTCTTCTTGATATTTAATACTGCTAAACATGTAAATTCTGTGCATGAAAACGTTTCAGTAAGGACACACACTGAGAATAAAACGCTTAGGGGAACAAACAGCTTACCCATGGCCACTCTAGTGTGGATAACTTGAGGATAAACACCGGGGACATGGATCCCCTGAACGTGGAATGAATGACCTCAATTACGTGTATGCATGAATGTAAGAAGAGTGGACATTTTTCAATTGGAATCCTGTAAGTATGAATTTCCTTGATCCTAGTTTAACTTGGAAATGTTATTTTGCGGTTTTGTGTAATCCCTTTTCCTGTACCTTCGTTTGCATGAAAAGCCTAATTGTATATTCCCCTGATCCTGACCTTCTTTGATTGTAACCTCCCCTTAATGTAGCCCACT